>NW_028291698.1:97500-140000 GCF_059453375.1 Lepisosteus platostomus
TCAAACAGAACTGGTCCTTACAGACAACCGCCTACGGCTAGACTTGCAAGTATTCATTTCCTGTCTTTAACGCGACTTGTTTTTCTTAAAATGGATGCAACTTGCAAAACATGAAATACAAACCTTGCTAATCAGCGCTGGCGGCTGGCAAAAAAAAAAAGAAGTCAGCAATGTTTTTTTTCTTTAACCTTAACCCTGCTAACGGAGACGAGTTAAACAACCGAGTCTATGCAGCTTAAACGGTCCGCATGTCGGGTTCTTAGCTGAAAGGGTGGTAAATCACGCTCACCCCAGTCCTTAATCTTTTAAAGAGGATACAAAATTGAACCTAGTCGCCACATCACATACATCCTGTTCAATGATAAAAAAGTGACATCTATCCTCGATCCAGAGTAAATCCCACGTTGAGGGCATACTTTTTTCCACTTTACCATGAGTCGGGCTCAGCTGCACAGAGGCGAGAGCAGAGCAATGAGGTCACGGGGACAGGGGAGTCACACGCTGGCGGTTTAAACACGCGGAAGAAAACTGAGGGATCCACAGTATGTGGACCCTCCGTGCGCCATCAGTCCGCACTCCGGACTCTGAATCCTGCCATCCAAGTTAAGATCTCGGCGGAACCTGAGGCGCAGTTCCTTCTTAAAACGTAATCTGGTGAGCATTTCTAGAATCGTACTTGTATAGATGCAGCCTTTAATGTGTTGCTAGGTTAAAATTGATGACTTCTTGAACTTCAGTAGGCAACTGCCCTCTTGATTTCGGATTTAATTTCTTTATTACAGGGGCGCTTTTATGAAGACAGAGTCATGTTCAGGTACTTTTCTTGATGGAGGAAGCATATTTCGGACTCTGTGATCTGCTCACCTGGAAAGGTCTGCTGTACTACTACAAGAGAGAAGTAGAGTCTGGAAGAAGGGACAATTTTATGATGCTTTGGAAGATAATGTTTTTTTTTTCTTTGAAATCGAAATGAATCAGAATATCAGTGCAAAAGACAGACTCTTGGTTTGGTTTGAGATATGGTTTTAAAACAGACAAAATGTAGAAAACAGGTCTTTCTCACTTTTGGTAAAGAATGGACCGGGGGTAATATTTTACTAGTTGCAGTGCTGATCTCACTGGGTTACAGTCCTGCAGTGTCACACCGGGGCCAGTGGCGCAATGGATAATGTATCTGACTACGGATTAGGAGATTGCTTGTTCGACTCCTGCCTGGCTCGGGTCGTTTTTAAACGCATCTGGCTACTCCCTAAGTAGTCTGTGCTACTTACTGCATTGTAATCGTACCCGGTAAGAGATTTCCTTCATGTAAATGAACTGCACCTGACAGCTTTAGAAAAACACCTGGGCTCAGTACGGTGCTGAGAGCTCAGCGTTGCTGTTCTAATTAGCACGCACTGCATCGGCTATGAGCCCGAACCTTTCAATTATTCCGATCAGTAAGTCAACACGTAGTCCACATGAACGGTAGAAATATTCTCTTGTCTGTCTCTTGTTTGTATAGAACTGAATGTCCCTGACAATGTTCTGTTAGTTTTAATTGAAGAACGGCATTTGTGTTCAAATATACCAGACAAGTTTATGTAACTGCTCATGCGACACTCAGTTGTAATTAGTCAAGAAATAAAGTCGAACAACAGCTGCGGGTTTGATTCTGAACGTATGAGATTGCAGCGCCTTTTACTTCCATTGACAAATGATAGAGATTCGAAGAGAGATCCTTCAGACCAGCAAGCAAACCCACGGCTATTTCGGTTTTCTATCTAGGCAACGTTGGTGTCTGCAATAGCATACATGAAAGCGTGATGCAATTTCTGTGGCTACATTTGTTGCACGTCATGCACAGTAAGAGTGTTTCTAACACCAAATAAAAAGTCAACAATTAGCGATCACGCCCTTCTCCTCAGTTAACCCACTGAAACCCTTGCTGTTAACAGTTCTTTACTGCGTGCTTTACCAGCACCTACATATCGTGTCGGTTCTTTCAGCTTTATTCATTAGGTTTTCAAAGGTATAAGTAGAGCACCAGAGGTGCGAACGCAAAATGTGTGGTTATCTGAAGAATTGATTTCAATGGCAGCGGGTCCAAGCGATTTCGCGTTGTTATAGTACCAGGAAAGGAGAAGCGGCACTTCGCCTCTGCCGTGCAGGCACAAGGCGACGTGCGGCAGACGCCGGAGTCGGCAGGTTTCGAACCTGCGCGGGGAAGCCCCAACGCATTTCGAGCCCATCGCCTTAACCACTCGAGCACGACAAATGCGAACTCGCCACCGCCGTATTCCTCCTATAATCAAACACGGACTGCGAGGTGGCTGCGGAAACCTTTTTAAAGTTGCTCTCCGTTAAAAAAAAATACCTTTCACAAGATTCGTGCCGGCAGACAGACACGCCTCAGAGGGTTTAAGGCTGGCTTCACGTTCAAATGATAAAGTCCCCCAGTCCGGATGTCAAAACGCAACTTTGGCAGACAGAAAAAAACATCAACAAACCAAAAATGTGGACAAGGATTTTACAAGCTGCACCACACTGCACTTTCAAAAGCATTTACATTCGTGTTAGACGCAGGAATTGCCTTTGATTTGCGCGCTTACGAACGCCATGGAAAACGAAACAAAACTAAAGCCCTCAGCTCCTGCACTTGATTATAGTCCCGTTACGTGTCGAAGCAGGAATTTACGTCATCCTACCACTGTAACACGGGGAATAGAGGGAAATGAGCACAAGCTACGAATTGTCTCAATCACTCCCTAAAGTAGTAAGACGCCTGGAAGCGTGCACCCCCATCATTAATCTTTGCGCATCTGTGCAAGGTAAACTCTGTAGCAGTCTCTGAAACGGCTCAAAGGAAACACGTGATTGATTCCATGTGCATCTGGGGTTCATTTCTTATTTACATTTAATTCAAGGGAAAGGCTTGGGTCAGTTTCAGACGGCCTCCAACAGCGAGATTCAAGCGCCCCACCTTCAGCCCAATCTGCGCCGCCAGAACGCCAACGGCTCCTCTGGTCTCCGGGGTGCGGTTGTGACCCCGTAACCTAAAGTGTTGGTGGCAGACAAATGGAGACTAACAGGTGATGTCCTAGGACATGACTACATTGTGACACTCGGTGGGGATGGTGACCATTGCTTGGAAAAGAGTGCGAGGCCCCTTTAGAAAAACATTTTGTTAACAGGCATTCTGCCTTAGTCCAAACACCTATAGCTTGCAAAGCGCATGCTATTAGACAGGCACCTCTGCAAGACCTTAAGAGTCTCTTAAACTAGTGATAGTAAGGTGTTCCCAATGGGCGATGTTTGGCTTTCAAATCATCTCTCTGTGGAAGCGCCGAGATGCAGCTGTTTAAGGCTTAGAAGCAGCTGACTGTTTCACTACCTAGCGGATTACTGTCAGTCAGGGAGCTCAGAGGTGAAAAGCCTGTCTGAGAAACAATTCGCCGTCAATCAGTTCAATATGTTCCGTACCAGCTCGGCGCACCTGAGATCATCTTGGTAGCCGTGTAGCTCAGATGAGTGAGAGCGTGTGTGTGTGCACCACCGTGATTGGATGCCGGTCCTTCTCAGGTCACAGTAAACCTTCTGCTGCCTAACTTTCCTAATTTTGGGGATCCCTTTGAAAAAGCAAAGGAAAAAAAAAAACTGGCTCTTCATCAGCGTGATCGACCCAACCCAGTGTGTCCCAGTGGCCTAATGGATAAGGCACTGGCCTTCTAAGCCAGGGATTGTGGGTTCGAGTCCCATCTGGGGTGCTCCTGTCCCATTTTGAGCGTACAAATGTCCTTGTGATTTGCAAAGCTGCAACCCCACCTTACTCAGTGAGCGTCTCTGCTTTTCTCTCACATACAGTTGGGAGAAAAACTTTTGTAAACAGCCCTTCGGAATGATGTGGATTTCTGCATGAATGGCTCCTAACATGTGATCTTATCTTTATCTAAGTCATAATAATCAATAAAGAGAGTCTGATTTAACAAACAACACACGCCCAACATTTGACATTGCTGTTTTAACAAAACAGCCTCCGCCATGCTTCCCAGGTGGGATGAGGTTTTGGAGTTGGTATGCAGTGTTTTGTTATCTCCAAACATAACGCTGTGCACATTTACCAACAAGTTCAACTTTTGTCACGTCTGTCCACAGAACATTGTTCCAGGAGTTGCTGTGGAACATCCATGTGGTCTTTAGCAAACTTGAGAGGGGCAGTGGTGGTTTTTTTTGGGGGGAGAGCAGTGGTTTCCTCCATGGTGACCTCGCATGATCACCACTCCTGTTCAGATTTTTTCTTATGGTGGACTCATGAACACAGACGTAAGACAAAGTCAACCACCTGTTCGCTAGATCCCATCCCCACTCAGCTAGTCAAAGATTCCCTCGAAGGACTGGCAGGACCTATAATTAGTATGATGAATGCATCGCTTGCGTCAGGCGTTGTACCTGATCAATTTAAGGTAGCGGTTGTTAGACCGCTCCTTAAGAAGTCAAATTTGGATCCACAAGTTCTTAACAACTACAGGCCTGTCTCAAAGGTCCCATTTCAATCTAAAAGTCTTGGGAGAATAGTTGTTGCCCAACGTCAATCGTATCTGGATTCAAATAATATACTTGAGAAATTTCAGTCTGGTTTCTGAAACTGCATTAACAAGAGTCGTAAATGATATTCTCTTAGCTACTGATGCGGGGAATGCAACAGTGCTTGTGCTTTTAGATCTTAGAGCTGCCTTTGACACGGTTGACCTCTCTGTTTTGTTACACAGGCTTGAGTTTGAGGTTGGCTTATCTGGAACCGTCCTTCAGTGGTTTACTTCACATTTTACTCATCGTTTTCATTATGTTCAAATATCTAATAATTGTACTGCTTCATCAATGTCACCAGTTCAATTTGGGGTACCAGAAGATCAGTGCTGGGACCAATATTGCTCTCTCTCTCTACATGCTGCTGATAGGTAGGATAATATGAAAAAATAATATGAACTTTCATTCATATGCTGATGACACTCAAATAAACATTTTGTTTACACCAAACGACAACTCTTCTATTATCAGTTTAGTTAAATGCATTAAGGAAGGAAATACTTGGATGTGTGAAAACTTTTTGTTACTCAACTCTGAGAAAACTGAGGATCTGTTGATCGGAGGCAACAATACTGATAGGACTACTATAACTTCAGCACTTAACTCAGAGGATTTAAACATTTGCCTCAAAGAGACAGCACGTTACCTAGGCGGCATATTAGACACAAGGCTCTTAACAACTTGCATTGTTAAGTGCCTTGGGACAACCTTGTTGTGAAAGGCGCTATATAGAAATACATTGATTTGAATTGAATTGACAATGTAAAATGTTGTGTGTGTTGTTTGTTAAACAAGACTGTCTTTATTTATCAAAAAATAAAAGGAATTTGCTAGGAATGCAAACGTTAGGTTGCGCTTCTTCATGCTGCATCGTCGGCATGAGTGGAGCTTTTTAAACGTCTGTACTTACTGTGCCCCATAAGAAATCGTTTGTCCCCGTTCAAAAGAGATTGTGCGATGTCCTGCAGTGTTCGCAAAGTAAACCTTTGACAGTTTGAAAAGAGGAATTTATTCTGCTTCCTGTGCGTGCAGTAGTTACAAAGTTGAACGTCTTTACACGATTTGCTGCAGTTTTCAGTGGGCGGGCTTTGTCAGATGGCTTGGAAAAACGCACTGTGTTTCGGCTCGGGAAACATCATGAGAAGTGTCCTGCATGTTTTCTGTGTATAGCTGTCTTTTAACGCATACAGAATTCATTCGAAATCATTGATTTCTCCAATTAACAAGGGTCCCTTAAAAGATGAGTCAAAGTAACGTCTAATCGGATTAGTTTCCTTAGAGCTGGTTCAGAGTTTGCTCAAGAGTTTACCTTACACAGATGCGCAAAGAAGAATGTTGGGGGTGCATGCTTCAAGGTGCCTTACAGCTGTAGGGAGTGATTCGAGATTCGAGACGATTCGTGCCGTGTGCTCGTTCCCATATACCGTACGCCCCGGGGTGCAGTGCTAGGATGACGTAAAATACCGCTCGGGCACGTAACGGCGTTATATGCAAGTGCGGGACGTGAGGGTTTTCGTTTGTTCATTTTGTTTTGTTTTGCTCTGCTTTGCTTTGTTTCTTGGTCAAGAGGCGTAAGGTAAGTCGTAATCCAGGGAGAACACTGGTGGCAAACAGTCCGAGGTGAGAGGCGAGGTCCAAAGTCGAAAAGTTAGAAGGGGAGTCCAATATCCAGAATAAACGAGGTAATGGAAAAAACGCCAGGTAGAGCTCTCAAGGAGTAGACTCAATACCAGCGGGAAGCAGATAAAGATGGTAAAAATAGCACTGCGTACCGCACGGTGGAGTGTGTGCAGGTGGGTAAACTCGTGCGGCGGCGTTTGTTAATAATCACCCGCTGCTGGTGCTGTTTAGATTGCTTAAGAGTTGGTCTTAACTGCCTGGCGGTCATGACAAGCTCCTCTTTAAGCTGTGGTTTAGTTTTGCATTCATGTGTTTCTAGAGCAGTTATTTATGGGGGTGGGTGGGTCTTTCACAGAGGCTCAGGACAAATCCCCTGCATGAAAGTCTACTGTGTGCGTTCAAACAGTCACAGGTTAAGAGCCAGGCAGGAGGACAATGGACAGAAGAAGCAACGAACTAAAAATAAAAGAACGAATATGAAAAAGCCACCATCTTTTTCTTTTTGACATTTTCCGACTTTCATGCAAGCCAGGACAAAGTTGCTCGTAGCTACTTGTGGATTCAAATACTCTATCGAGTGCTTTGATGAGTTTTTGCAATTTGATTGTCGTCCTGTCAGCCTGTTTCTGTTTTTTTTTTCAATCTAGTGATGGAAAGTAAGAGGGAAATGATGGAGCAATCAATAACCGCTCCGGAAAAATGGCAGAAAGAAATGGCCCGTCACTAAGGACATTTGTGAAGCAGAGGAGTGACATCACCACAAAGGCGACTTATTCTGCTGATCGTTTTGGTGAATAATGATTGAGGCGTGTTAAGAGAAAGGTAGCTGCGTCAGCATGCTTAGGCTGCAAAGGATAAAGCAAAGGTTTACTCCATGCTGAAAAGAGAAGAAAAGAAGCACAACGTTTCGGCTGTGGAGCCTTCTGCGCCATCTTCTTTTGCAATGGTGATGATGTTTACATTGGAAAAACTGAGACACGCATACTGGAGGGGCTTGAACCACCAACTTTTCAGCACCACAGAGTCTGACAGTCTTTTGTGCGCCCTACATTTGCAGGTTTATGGTCAAAGAAAACAATCACTTGCACTTCTTGCAGCCGGCAATCTTTTTCCACTGACAACCAAGAAATGGATTTCATCTTTCACAAGCTGTATGGATTTCTTCAAAAACAAGTTATTCCAGAAAGGAAATGAATTCTTGCATTAAACTGAACCAAGCTGTACATGTTTGTCTGAAATGAGATATGCGGCACAACAAGACACGGAGAGAGGCACCGCTGGTATTCAGACCCAGGATCGCCTGCTTACTAGGCAGGCACTTTAAGCCACTAGGGAACAGCGCCAGCAGAGCACCGTGCTTTTACAGACACTTGGACACATCTGCGTTCGGTGTGCACTTAATCTGCTCTCTGAGCCCGTTGCCTCCGTCCCATTTAATAGCAGAACTGACGCCAAGAGAAATGATGAGAAATGGCATTTATCGGGCACTTCTCATGTCCAAGGAGCTCAATGCCCTTGACACCTCCCCAAGGCGACAGAGCTGTGCATTCTTTGGCGACAACATTTTTTCTTTTGTTTTATTTCTATACTTATTGATAGAATAAAAACGATATGTCATGTACTGTAAGGGAAATGTCTCTTTTCATGGGGAAAGCTAGCACCAGCAAATGTTGTGTTTAGAAGAAGTGATTTAACATGACACGTGACCTAATTTACCGGAGCAAAAGCTCACCCAGCAAGCCCTGCTTTACTTCTACAGGAGAGAAGTACTGTAGAGTCTGCAAGATGTTCAGCTGGGTAGCTACGTCAGCATGCCTCGGCTGCAAAGGAACAAGTAATAGGTTTATTGCATGCTGAAAAGAGAAGAACGGAAACACAGCGTTTCGGCCGTGAGGTCTTCTCACACCTGAAGAAGCCTCACACCTGTAAAAGGCTCCATGGTTTTCTTTCTTCTCTTTTCAACATGGAATACACCTATTGTCTGCAAGATGTGACAATTTCACGGTGTTTTGGAAGAAAACCTTTTTTCTTTGAATTCAAAATCAATCAGAATTTCAGCACGACACACCAACACTTTTTCTGTTTTAAGGAGATGATATTTTAAACCTGATAAAAATAGTAGGAAACACAAGTTTCTTGCTGTGAAAATTTAGATGGGGAAGTGTACTACTGGTAGCAGTGTAGAGCTCTCTGTGGTGGAATGCAAACACATGTTCTATGGGCCAGTGGCGTAATGGATTACGCGTCTGACTTCGGATCAGAAGATTGTAGGTTCGAGTCCTGCCTGGTTCGTGAGGCTTTTAAACCTCTCAGGTTCCTCGGTAACAGGTTGCCGTCATGTATATGAACTATAGAAAAGCATCTGCCACAACCCGTAAATTAGCACGCAAGTGCGGGCTAGTTAACACAGAACTGTATGGAGATCATCTCCAGCTCCGAGCTCAATTGCAATGAAAAAACATGCAGAACAGAACTGGAGAGCAGCTGAATTTGTGCTCAGTAGGGTGGGGAGGACTCAGCATTGCTATTGTTCTAATTGGCATGAACTGCAGGGGATCTGAATCAGAACACGTCACTTAGTTCGATCATTGCGTCAATATGTAGGCCACGTTAATATAGAATTATTACTTTGTCTGTCTCGTCTTTGTATATAGGTGAATGTCCCTGACAATTTCATGTTAGTTTTTAAGAACGACATTGGTGCTAATATATACATATATAGCATATAAGGAACACGTAAAAGTTTAGTCCATGTTGAAAAGATAAGAAAACCGCCACAACGTTTCATCTCGGAATAAATCTTTACTTGTTGTTTTGCAGCCTACCCATTCTGACCTAACTCCTCCCTTGAAATTCCCTAACAGATAAGGGTACGTAACGGCTCATGCGATGCTCAGTTGCAATTTGTCCCAAAACAAACAAGAACAGCAGCTGAGGGTTTGAGTTTGAACATGCACTGTATTAAAGCAGCTTTTATTTCCATTGATAAATGCTAGATATTCCTACAGAGATTCTCCAGGTAGTAAGCGATTCCTGTTTCTGTTTCTATTTCTGTTTCATATATATATATACAGTATATATACAGTATTGTACTATTATTATATAATTGTTACACTGTGGCTGTGTTGTGTGTGTTAAGCTGCTGTTGCACTGCAATTTCCCTCACGGGATCAATAAAGTATCTATCTATAAGAAGACATTACCAACAACGACCACAAGATGGAGATATTGTCTAGACATTACCAACAACGACCACAAGATGGAGATATTGTCCAAAGAGGCAAGAAGGGCAAAGCCGCGATAAGGTAAAATCATTTTTTGTAAGAGATTGCTGTCAGAATGCACATCCGTATCCCAAACAGAATCTCTAGTAAAATATGATCATTTGTGAAACAGGCAATTGAGTGTCTGCTACAATATGATTGCTACAGATGCAGCCATTCAAAATGCGCGGGCGTACGCTGTACGCAGTCTACCACAAGTTACCGGTAAATACCGCGAGTTACCGGTAAATACCGCTAGCAAAATAATAGTATCCGGAATTTCCGCAAGGTGGAGCTAATAAAGCTCAACTTCTCATGTTTGAGCTGTAGCCATCAAAGTCTTTAATGAAGATATTACTAATAGTATTAATAATAAATGAACTTGGACAAGCTGTAAACTCAAAGTATTGCCCTGGTCCACATTATTTTTTTCATTGCCCGTCTTTGTAAAAGTAACACCACAGCATTTCGCAATCACGCATTTTTTTCCAATCATGCAAAGTACAGTAATTTTTGAGAATCGATTCACCATGCCTTTCACATGCTCATAAAAGAGGTTGATTTAGGAACATAAACATATTACCGTATGCAAACTGTACTGTATACAGTTTGTATATGTATATGTATATGTATATTTAATGTCTTAACTGTGCCCGTTTAAGTATTGAATATTTATATGGAATTTTACCACTGAAGGGAAATCTTAGTGCCTGAGCATAAAAAGAATAGGAGCATACTGGAACACGTGTGAAGGCCATAAACGATATTAATTTTGGAACATAAACATACAGTATATGGCTGGTCTCGGTACTTTAAAGAAAACATACACGAAACATGGTTTCATTATGACCAGAATCGGTCTTGAGATATTTTTAACTTGATTTACAGTATTTGAGAGGTATGTCTTGACACCGATACTACGTAAATACTCCTCACGTATATGTTTCTAGGTTTATATTATGCATTTCATACGGTCAAATTGCTTTTGAGCAACTGATAAGAAGCGCGAAACGGTATGCCCAGGGCGTTTTAGTTTTCGTTTTGTTTTAATGCAGTGCAGTGGATTGATTAGAGATATCAAGTACATACAAGTCATTTTTTAAATGTTGTAGTTCGTCTTGTAAAAATGTTACGAGTACATCATCTGTCAACAATTACACAGGTTCTGTTTCCATATTGCGGTTTTTGGTTACGTAATATTATTTTCTAATTTCACGTTGTGAATATATGATTTGGGCAAACAGAGCCGCAAAGAAGTATATTATGGGTTGTTGTTGTTTTTTTGCAGTTTTATCTAAAATAAGCGATGCTTAAACCTTTGTCTGATTCTTGTGAAACTATCCACACGACAGTTACCTAGGAGTTGACTTCAGTGATGTCACTGATGGGATGTTTCTAAAAATCCATCCTCTGTAAAACATCTTCTCTAGTTGTTCTGCATATGTATTCGCTAATGAAGCTGTGTTTTTCTGAGCCTGGTTCTCAACATTTCTGTATGAACCAGCTTAGAGGGCTAAAGACAGCTTGTGTTTAAATTGAGTGTAAGGTAATTTATGCTTCTAAAGTCATGGTCAGCATTTATTATTGTACTGTGCTGTAAACTTCTTCTGTGCCTAATTACATTATTTTATAGTCGATAATGTTTCTGTAGTGCTTTTTCAGCCCTCAGCATGTGTCTGCGCTGGTGGTGCTGTGGGTTAGGTTCCTGACTCCTATGTCACATGGTCTGTGGTTGAATCTCATGGAACTATGACTAATTTTTAACAAACATTTCTTTGAAAAAATGAAACATTTCCCTTGGTCAGAGATTAAATAAAACCTCACTCGCATCAAAACAAATTTATATTTCTAAATATCACAACATGATCGAATTTACGTCTTTTTAATAACAATGAATAGTCACCTATGCGTTACAAAATAAACATTTATATTGATTTGAATTGCGTTTTGATTTAAATCGTAAACGCGTGTTTAAATATATGTGTTTAAAGGCGATATACTGTATAAAAGCGCTGATTCTTATGGAATGTGTTCGGCCGGGGATTCAAAAAAAATATTTTTTTTAATCGCGTATCTAAGGAAAATTGCAGTATAACTTTGTTCATGCACAAACAGTGGCATGTTACATTATAATTTGGGTGTCTCCTCTTGCCAGAAAGCTCTAAATTGCATTTTGAGTGCGGTTTTTGACTTTTTCTAAATTGCAACCCATAAATAAAGCTGATACAGTTTAGACTTACTGTATTCTAAACTGTATTACAACATCACATTGGACAATGCAACGTAAATTGCAAAAATGCACTTGGAATCTATCCTAGCCCTACTATGAAAATTATTTAAACTGCGACACTTATCATTCATCTTTAAATAAACTTTATTTTATATAGCGTTTTAAGCGAATAGGTAATTAGATTGCTCATAAACCTAATCGCTTTTTCTACATAAACACAGCGTGATTGCTCTCTGAAAATGGTTTTTTCTTTATATTTAGGCTCAGATTTCAACTATAGATCGTATTATTATGAACTTTCTTGGAAAAATGTCTTTTATGTAAACCATGTTTGCTATTAATTCATTTAGGGCTAAAATACGTTCATTGTCTTCCAATCGAGTCGAGTTGACATTGGAAGCTTGCCACGCCCGGACTGTTACACCAACGCATTAGCATGTTGAAGCGATTTCATTGAGGAGGCCATCTACTAGTTAACACTGTACTTCCTACTTTGAAAATACCTGTGAAATTGGTTTAATTCGTCACAGCCAGCACTCCGGCAGAGAGGGGGGTTGTACTCGTTAATGTCTGATGACATACAAGTGGAAAGATTACAGATTTTAACCGTCTTTTTTCTGAACCAGGGAAAATCTGATCATGTTTCTCTATAACAATAATAAAAAACTTTATTTTCAATTATTTTACATATCCCTCTTGCACATCGCATGACTTTAATAAATCTATTCTTTATTAATACTAAATAAATAATACTAAAAATACTTCAGCAAATAGGTCACTTGATTTTTGGAATAATTCCAAATAGCACAATGATCCACTGGCATCCCTGAAGTCTGTTTAGTGCATAATCTTCCAAATACAATCACTAAGCAATTATAAGAATTATACCATCCTACTTCTTTGTGATATCCTGTAAAAACTAAACCTATTTTTATAAGGCTTTTACTCAAAAGATTTCCAAACACACAAAGCATTTGTGAAGTACTATAGTATTTCTAAAGGTTACTGGTACAACATCAATCATTAAAGCTTAACAATAAAGTTTAGATTGCTGACTATGGACTAACTACATTAACTAACTGCAATGCAACACTATACATTTTACAAGAATATCTGGTTGAATTCTTGCATTTGTAGCCAATTTAATGCGAGAGAAATAAGCCAATTTAATTATTTCACAAAAAATAATGTGATATAAAATGGATGTTTTTAACTTTATTGTAGTGTTTTAGAAACTAATATGTCTTCAAAAATGGTTGTTTTTCACTCCTAGGAATGAAAGCTGTTGTTATATAATGTTTATTTTCAAATTTTGAAAAATCAAAGGATTCTAGCTTTCTCCCCTTTCAGGCATCGGACACAGAGAACCTCATGGTTTTCCTAAAAATCATTTTTTATGTTCCCTGGTGTTCCAAACTTAGTTTTAATCAATTTTAATTTGTTATTATGTTAAAAACAGGGTAATAAATTTCTAATTGGACTATAAATAATGTCATATTGTCTGCTATAAAACTGATGTTTTCAACTCTATTGTAGAGATTCTAGAATCAACTAATAGAGAATTGAAATAAAAAAGGGCATAAGAAAACATTACCAACAACGACCACAAGATGGAGATATTGTCTAGACATTACCAACAACGACCACAAGATGGAGATATTGTCCAAAGAGGCAAGAATGGCAAAGCTGCGATAAGGTAAAATCATTTTTTGAAAGAGATTGCTGTCAGAATGCACAACTGAATCCCAAACAGAATCTCTAGTCAAATATGATCATTTGTGAAACAGGCAAATGAGTTTCTCAGGTGCCCATTGCTCATTTTCAGACACATTTATGCAATACTTTCACCATGCGTTGAGCAATAGGGATTAAAGATACCAGAGGTAAGGTTTAAAAGTGATTCTGAGGTGCAACACATCAGCGATACAGCTAGGCATCTGAAATGCGGGGTTTGAGAGCCCTTCAGGGAACACCGTACCCTAAAGGTACCAGAAGTCCACTAGTATAAGCATTAAGTCACTGTCACCCCTGTTACAATGTGATTGCTACATATCTTCATTTCTTTGGTTTTTAAGGAGTAAGAGTGCAGGGGGTCTAAATCTGCGATCCAGTGTGTTGAAGTATTTCACAACACTACCTGTAGCCCGTATGGAAATAAATACTAATTCTGATTATTGCCCTGGGCATGTACCAATAAATCACTGAGCATATATCACTGTGTTGAAGCTAGAGACCTGTATGTAATATTATGGTGCTAAAATGTCATTTTCACATATATTAATGTAATAAATGATTGCTTATGCTTAATAAACAAATCTAATTAAAATAAAAACTTAAGTTTTGTATTTGTCTTGTACCATAGAACATGATTTTCTTTGTATTTCAAGCCCACAAATTGTCCAAATGATGCACGACATGATATAAGGAAGATTATCACATGAAAAATCGGTATTATCTTTCTCATGAAAATGCATTCCTTTCATTACCTTTTAATTTTTAAAATGAACTCAAGTTGTGTATAATGTAATAATTTAAGTAGAATAGATTCTAATAATATAATGATCCAGTGTGTTGCACTACTTCACTGCTTCACTGTTCTATGCCGTCTGGAAATAAATCCTCAGACTGCTTACTGCCCTGGGCTTGTACCAATAAATTACAGGAGCACATCTATATATCACTGCGTTGAAGCAGGAGACACACAATCACTGCAAACACATCCTAAATACAGTGTTCCAGCACCTTTGACCTCATCCAGAACGTATCATTTCTTGAAAGGGATTGCTGTCTGAATGCACATCTGAATCCCAAACAGAATCTCTAGTAAAATACGATCATTTGTGAAACAGGCAAATGACTGTCTCAGGGGCCCATTCCTCATTCTCAAGACACATGTATTCAGTACGTACACCATGCATTGAGCAAAAGGGATCAAAGACACCACAGGTAAGGTTAGAATTCATTCTGACTATATTCTAAAATATTGGACTCATATTCTTATGATGGCAGACATGATGCTGCGTTTAAAACCGGGGTTAATGGACATTATATGACTGTCAATTTTGTTTTGTTTTGGAGACACTTGGCTGCCTATATGGTACAGTGCAGCGTGAAGGAAACATTTTCCAAAACTGTGTCAGCTCAAAAGTTGTAAGTGAACCTCTCCAGCTGCTTTAACTCTCTTCATTTTTGTCATTTAATTGTCTGTCGGCACTATGTGGCAGCGTTGCATGACAACCCATCTCACCACGGAAAGGAACCTAACAGCTTTGGTAAGAGAGGAGAAAAGGACCTGGCCAGTAAGGGGCTCGAACCCACGACTTTGACGTTATTAGCACCATGCGCTAACCAACTGAGCTAACCGGCCTCACGACAGTGGTCCTCTCTGTGCAGCGCCTTTTACTTCCATTGACAAATGATAGCAATTCGAAGAGAGATCCTTCAGACCAGCAAGCAAACCCACGGCTATTTCGGTTTTCTATCTAGGCAACGTTGGTGTCTGCAATAGCATACATGAAAGCGTGATGCAATTTCTGTGGCTACATTTGTTGCACGTCATGCACAGTAAGAGTGTTTCTAACACCAAATAAAAAGTCAACAATTAGCGATCACGCCTTCTCCTCAGTTAACCCACTGAAACCCTTGCTGTTAACAGTTCTTTACTGCGTGCTTTAAGAACACCTACATAATGTGTCAGTTCTTTCAGCTTTATTCATTAGGTTTTCAAAGGCATAAGTAGAGCACCAGAGGCGCGAACGTAAGATGTGTGGTTATCTGAAGAACTCATTTCCATGGCAGCAGGGCCAAGTGATTCAGCGTATTTATAGTACCAGGAATGGAGAAGCGGCACTTCGCCTTTGCCGGGGAGGCACAAGGATACGTGTGGCAGACGCCATAGTCGGCAGGATTCAAACCTGTGCAGGGAGTTCGCAACGGATTTCAAGTCCATCGCCTTAAACACACGGCCACGACTACAGCAAGCTCACCCCCGCCGCATTCCTCCTATAATCTAACACAGAGTGCGAGGTGGCTGCGGAAACTTTTTCAAAGTCGCTCTCCGTTAAAAAAAAATAAATACCTTTGACAAAATACGTGCCGGCAGACAGACATGCCTCAGAGGGTTTAAGGCTGGCTTCACGTTCAAATGATAAAGTCTCCCCGTCCGGATGTCAAAATGGAACTTTGGCAGACAGAAAAAACATCAACAAACCACAAATGTGGACAAGGATTTTACAAACTGCACCACACTGCACTTTCCAAAGCATTTACATTCCTGTTAGACGCAGGAATTGCCTTTGATTTGCGCGCTTACGAACGCCATGGAAAACGAAACAAAACTAAAGCCCTCAGCTCCTGCACTTGATTATAATGCCGTTACGTGTCGAAGCAGGAATTTATGTCATCCTACCACTGCAATACGGGGAATAGAGGGAAATGAGCACACGCTACGTATGTCTCAATCACTCCCTAGAGTCGTAAGGCGCATTGAAGGGTGCACACCCATCATTAATCGTTGCGCCTCTGTGAAAGGAAAGCTCTTGAGCAGTCTTTGAAACAGCTCGGATGAAACACTTGATTGCTTCCATGTGCATCTGGAGCCCATTTCTTATTTTCACTTCACACCGCCCAAAGCATTTCTAAAACAGGAGATTCGTGTTTGGGAATGCGCCCTGCCCTACGAATAAAACAGGTCTACGGGTCTGAAACCTGCTCCACGGAAAACAGTTCTGTTGCGCTTTTGATCAAAGGGAGATTCGCTGTTCTTACTTTTTGATGACATAACACCCAAAGGGGCTTCTTTGGAGCTGGATTCCAACCAGCATCCTAAAGTTTCTTGGCGGTATCCTTTACAGTCCTCTGTTCGGTCGACAAGGGACAGAAGGGGGCAGCTTTCCTCACACACACAGTGCAATGTACTGTAGTGTTCCCGTTCATTGAATTCGCAGTTCTGCATCAGACCTCTAACTCGTTTCCTTAGCTTGGATTTAAGCCATGAAGCAGGCTTCTAGTCTATAAACGTCTAGAGAAATCACAAACTATTTGAGAGGCCATCATCCCAGGGGAACTGACAAAGTCTATCCCTAAACACCTAGCGCAATCTCTCGAGAGACTGTCAAAAATCGCTTTCTCCGTTTGCGTTGCAAGTAAGTGAAAACGCGGTCTCAAACCAGAGCCACTTGGCAGCAGCGGCACGTAAATACTGTTACTGTCACTGCTCGATACTGACGTTAGCCTACTATACCATGTTCAGCCACCACTAGGAAATGTACGGCTCTAGTACTGGAGCAAACAACAGGAGGGCCAAAGGCACACGGGCACACATGGAGAGTGACGAGAATGGGACTCGAACCCATGCGTGCAGAGTACAATGGATTAGCAGTCCATCGCCTTAACCACTCGGCCACCTCGTCTAGGAAACTGGGCTGTCCAGACATGGGTTGCAGCGCTCCAGATGATCTTTTTCTTTTTTTTCCCTCGTACTCGAGGGTCATTTTCCTGTTCCACATGCGATTTCAACATTTTCCTTGGGAGATGTCAAGCCAGCAAGCCACTGGTTCAGTGGCCATTGTGGAGTTCAGTGGCCCTGTTGTACACAGAATGCACATTGAGCTCCTTTGACATGAAAAGTTCCAGATAAAAGCCATTTGTCATCCTTTCTCTTGGTGTCGATGTTGCTATTGTATGTAAAGGTGGCAACTTGCTCAGCGAACAGGCGGAGCACACACCGAATGCAGATGTGTCTGAGTGGTGTGTCCAAGTGGCTGCAAAACGACAGCACTCCCAGGGCGCCGTGGCTTAGTTGGTTAAAGCGCCTGTCTAGTAAACAGGAGATCCTGGGTCCGAATCCCAGCGGTGCCTTTTTTGTTCTGTGTTCTCGAACAGAACTGGTCATTATGGACAACCGCCTACAGCTAGACCTAATTAAATGCAAGTATTCATTTCCTGTCTTTAACGCGACTTGTTTTTCTTAAAATGGATGCAACTTGCAAAACATGAAATACAAACCTTGCTAATCAGTGTTAGCGGCTGGCAAAAAAAAAAAGAAGTCAGCAATGTTTTTTTTCTTTAACCTTAACCCTGCTAATGGAGAAGAGTTAAACAACCGAGTCTATGCAGCTTAAACGGTGCGCACGTCGGGTTCTTAGCTGAAAGGGTGGTAAATCACGCTCACCCCAGTTCTTAATCTTTTAAAGAGGATACAAAATTGAACCTAGTCGCCACATCACATACATCCTGTTCAATGATAAAAAGGTAACATCTATCCTTGCTCCAGAGTAAATCTCACGTTGAAGGCATCTTTTTTTTCACTTTACCGTGAATCGGGCTCGGCTGCACAGAGGAGAGAGCAGAGCAATGAGGTCACTGGGACAGGGGAGTCACATGCTGGCGGTTTGAATACGCGGAAGATCACTGAGGGATCCACAGTATATGGACCCTCCGTGCGCCATCAGTCCGCACTCCGGACTCTGAATCCTGCCATCCGAGTTAAGATCTCGGCGGAACCTGAGGCGCAGTTCCTTCTTAAAACGTAATCTGGTGAGCATTTCTAGAATCGTACTTGTATAGATGCAGCCTTTAATGTGTTGCTAGGTTAAAATTGATGACTTCTTGTATTTCAGTAGGTAACTGCCCTCTTGATTTCAGATTCAATTTCTTTATTACAGGGGCGCTTTTATGAAGACAGAGTCATGTTCAGGTACTTTGCTTGATGGAGGAAGCTCATTTCGGACTCTGTGATCTGCTCACCTGGAAAGGTCTGCTGTACTACTAAAAGAGAGAAGTAGAGTCTGGAAGAAGGGACAATTTTATGATGCTTTGGAAGGTAGGTTTTTTTTTCTTTGAAATCGAAATGAATCAGAATATCAGTGCAAAAGACAAACTCTTGGTTTGGTTTAAAGAAATATGGTTTTAAAACAGACAAAATGTAGAAAACAGGTGTTTCTCACTTTTGGAAAAGAATGGACCGGGGGTAATAGTTTACTAGTTGCAGTGCTGAGCTCACCGGGTTGCAGTCCTGCAATGTCACACGATGGCCAGTGGCGCAATAGATAACGCGTTTGACTACGAATCAGGAGATTGTAAGTTTGACTCCTGCCTGGCTCGGGTCGTTTTTAAACGCATCGGGCTACTCCCCTAAGTAGTCTGTGCTACTTACTGCATTGTAATCGTACTCAGTAAGAGATTTCCTTCATGTAAATGAACTGCACCTGACAGCTTTAGGAAATCACCTGGGCTCAGTACGGTGCTGAGAGCTCAGCGTTGCTGTTGTTCTAATTAGCACGCACTGCATCGGCTATGAACCCGAACTTTTCAATTATTCCGATCATTAAGTCAACACGTAGTCCACATGAAAGGTAGAAATATTCTCTTGTCTGTCTCTTGTTTGTATAGAACTGAATGTCCCTGACAATGTACTGTTAGTTTTAATTGAAGAACGGCATTTGTGTTCAAATATACCAGACAAGTTTATGTAACTGCTCTTGCGACACTAAGTTGTAATTAGTCAAGAAATAAAGTCGAACAACAGCTGCGGGTTTAATTCTGAACGTATGAGATTGCAGCGCCTTTTACTTCCATTGACAAATGATAGAGATTTGAAGAGAGATCCTTCAGACCAGCAAGCAAACCCACGGCTATTTCGGTTTTCTATCTAGGCAACGTTGGTGTCTGCAATAGCATACATGAAAGCGTGATGCAATTTCTGTGGCTACATTTGTTCCACGTCATGCACAGTAAGAATGTTTCTAACACCAAATACAATGTCAGCAATTAGCGATCACGCCTTCTCCTCAGTTAACCCACTGAAACCCTTGCTGTTAACAGTTCTTTAATGCGTGCTTTACGAGCACCTATATATTGTGTCGGTTCTTTCAGTTTTATTCATTAGGTTTTCAAAGGCATAAGTACAACACCAGAGGTGCGAACGCAAGATGTGTGGTTATCTGAAGAACTCATTTCCATGGCAGCGGGGCCAAGCGATTTAGCGTTTTTATAGTACCAGGAAAGGAGAAGCGGCACTTCGCCTTTGCCGCGCAGGCATAAGGAGACGTGCGGCAGACGCCATAGTCGGCAGGATTCAAACCTGCGCGGGGAGTCCCCAACGGATTTCGAGTCCATCGCCTTAACCACTCGGCCACGACTACAGCGAGTTCGCCATCGCCGCATTCCTCCTTTAATCTAACACGGAGTGCGACGTGGCTGCGGAAACCTTTTCAAAGTCGCTCTCCGTTAAAAAAAAATAAATACCTTTGACAAAATACGTGCCGGCAGACAGACACGCCTCAGAGGGTTTAAGGCTGGCTTCACGTTCAAATGATAAAGTCTCCCCGTCCGGATGTCAAAATGCAGTTTTGGCAGACAAAAAAAACAGCAACAAACCACAAATGTGGATAAGGATTTTACAAGCTGCACCACACTGCACTTTCAAAAGCATTTACATTCCTGTTAGACACAGGAATTGCCTTTGATTTGCGTGCTTACAAACGCCATGGAAAACGAAACAAAACTAAAGCCCTCAGCTCTTGCACTTGATTATAATGCCATTACGTGTCGAAGCAGGAATTTACGTCATCCTACCACTGCAACACGGGAAATAGAGGGAAATTAGCACACGCTACGAATCGTCTCAATCACTCCCTAGAGTCGTAAGGCGCATTGAAGGGTGCACCCCCATCATTAATCGTTGTGCCTCTGTGAAAGGAAAGCTCTTGAGCAGTCTTTGAAACAGCTCGGATGAAACACTTGATTGCTTCCATGTGCATCTGGAGTCCATTTCTTATTTTCACTTCACGCCGCCCAAAGCATTTCTAAAACAGGAGATTCGCATTTGGGAATGCGCCCTGCCCTACAAATAAAACAGGTCTACGGGTCTGAAACCTGCTCCACGGAAAACAGCTCTGTTGCGCATTTGATCAAAGGGAGAGTCGCTGTTCTTACTTTTTGATGACATAACACCCAAAGGGGCTTCTTTGGAGCTGTATTCCAACCAGCATCCTAAAGTTTCTTGGCGGTATCCTTTACAGTCCTCTGTTCGGTCGACAAGGACAGAAGGGGGCAGCTTTCCTCACACATACAGTGCAATGTACTGTACTGTTCCCGTTCATTGAATTCGCAGTTCTGCATCAGACCTCTAACTCGTTACATTAGCTTGGATTTAAGCCACGAAGCAGGCTTCTACTGTATAAACGTCTAGAGGAATCACAAACTATTTGAGAGGCCATCATCCCAGGGGGAACTGACAAAGTCTATCCCTAAACACCTAGTGCAGTCTCTCGAGAGACTGTCAAAAATCGCTTTCTCCGTTTGCGTTGCAAGTAAGTGAAAACGCGGTATCAACCCAGAGCCACTTGGCAGCACGGGCATGTAAATACTGTTACTGTCACTGCTCGATACCGACGTTAGGCTACTATACCATGTTCAGCCACCGCTAGAAAATGTACGGCTCTAGTACCGGAGCAAAGAACAGGAGGGCCAACACCGAACGGGCACAAGTGTCAGACAAGGAGAGCGACAAGGATGGGACTCGACCCCATGTGTGCAGAGCACAATGGATTAGCAGTCCATCGCCTTAACCACTCGGCCACCTCGTCAACAAAACTGGGCTGTCCTGACATGGGTTGGCGCACTCCAGTTGATCTTTTTCTTTTTTTTCCCTCATACTCGAGGGTCATTTTCCTGTTCCACATGCGATTTCAACATTTTCCTTGGGAGATGTCAAGCCAGCAAGCCACTACTGTGGTTCAGTGGCCAGTGTGGAGTTCAGTGGCCCTGTTGTACACAGAAAGCACATTGAGCTCCTTGGACATGAAAAGTTCCAGATAAAAGCCATTTGTCATCCTTTCTCTTGGTGTCGATGTTGCTATTGTATGTAAAGGTGGCAACTTGCTCAGCGAGCAGGCGGAGCACACACCGAATGCAGATGTGTCTGAGTGGTGTGTCCAAGTGGCTGCAAAAAGACAGCACTCCCAGGGCGCCGTGGCTTAGTTGGTTAAAGCGCCTGTTTAGTAAACAAGAGATCCTGGGTCTGAATCCCAGTGGTGCCTTTTTTTGTTCTGTGTTCTCGAACAGAACTGGTCATTATGGACAACCGCATACGTCTAGACTTAATTAAATGCAAGTATTCATTTCCTGTCTTGAACGACTTGTTTTTCTTAAAATGGATGCAACTTGCAAAATATGAAATACAAACCTCGCTAATCAGCGCTCGCGGCTGGCAAAAAAAAAAGAAGTCAGCAATGTTTTTTTCTTTAACCTTAAGCCTGCTAATGGAGAAGAACCTAGTCGCCATATCACATACATCCGTTTCAACGATAAGAAGGTAACAACTATCCTCACTCCAGTGTAAATCTCACGTTGAGGGCATATTTTTTTCCACTTTACCATGAGTCGGGCACAGCTGCACAGAGGCGAGAGCAGAGCAATGAGGTCACGGGGACAGGGGAGTCACACGCTGGCGGTTTGAACACGCGGAAGATCACTGAGGGATCCACAGTATGTGGACCCTCCGTGCGCCATCATTCCACACTCCAGACTCTGAATCCTGCCATCCGAGTTAAGATCTCGGCGGAACCTGAGGCGCAGTTCTTTCTTAAAACGTAATCTGGTGAGCATTTCTAGAATCGTACTTGTATAGATGCAGCCTTTAATGTGTTGCTAGGTTAAAATTTATGACTTCTTGAACTTCAGTAGGTAACTGCCCTCTTGATTTCGGATTTAATTTCTTTATTACAGGGGCGCTTTTATGATGACAGAGTCATGTTCAGGTACTTTGCTTGATGGAGGAAGCTCATTTCGGACTCTGTGATCTGCTCACCTGGAAAGGTCTGCTGTACTACTACAAGAGAGAAGTAGAGTCTGGAGGAAGGGACAATTTTATGATGCTTTGGAAGGTAATGTTTTTTTTTCTTTGAAATCGAAATGAATCAGAATATCAGTGCAAAAGACAAACTCTTGGTTTGGTTTAAAGAGATATGATTTTAAAACAGACAAAATGTAGAAAACAGGTGTTTCTCACTTTTGGAAAAGAATGGACCGGGGGTAATATTTTACTAGTTGCAGTGCTAAGCTCACTGGGTTACAGTCCTGCAATGTCACACCAGGGTCAGTGGTGCAATGGATAATGTGTCTGACTATGGATTAGGAGTTTGGAGGTTTGACTCCTGCCTGGCGCTGGTTGTTTTTAAACACATCAGCCTACTCCCTAAGTAGCCTGTGCTACTTACTGCATTGTAAGAGCGATTGTGAGCGGTTTTGTTTTCTCTCTTTGACCAGCCCAGCTGCGCCCCACCCGAAGGCAGGGAAGCACAAAAATTGTATGGAACTCATTCATGCTCCTCTCCATGGAAATCTTTAGTAAAAGGCAAAAGATTTGTACGAGATGAAGAGAAACCAGAGTGCGTGGCTGGACAGCTGCAGGAGCCCAGGCCGCCTTCAAGCCCTCTGCCCTGCCGGTCGTGGTTGGCAATGCACCTGGCCTTACAAACGAGCCAGTGGGGCCCGTTCAGCTCCGGGCTCATCGCCTGCGGCTCTCGGCTTACCTGGCAGGGGAGATACCTTGATCAGCCTGTAGTTGGTGTAGTTGGATTGTTTTCTTGTTTTCTGGAAGCAGTGTTTGTTTTGCAGTTTGAGATGGCAACCTTTGGATCCCGCAAGAATGCTGTACGTTTTGAGCTTTTGGATGACCTCTTCATGGATCGTATGCAGTTAGGCAGAAAAGTGTTACAGAAGGAACTTGGCTTTGAACCTCGGCACTTGGATTTCATCTTCGCTCTCCCAGGTCAGAAAGCATTTGAGGTTGTTTTTGCTACCTATTCTCTGTTTGAACAATGTGTGGATGTGTTTGAGGCAAAAAGAGGGAAAGTTCCTGCCCTTGAGAAGATCAACTTGCAGCCTCTGACACAGAGAGAGAGGAAAACGGTGCATGTTGTTATGTTCTCGGAAATGGCAAAGACGGAGGACATTCACACCTGGCTTAAGCAGTACTGCACAGTCCACCATGGAACTGAGGTTAGAGATGTTGACGGTATAAAAACAGGAGCAAGGAAATTCGAGGTTCGCTTGCTACCGGACAATGTAAATGGAGGCTTAAGGCACCTGCCCTCTACAATCCGGCTGGGCGCCTGCAATGGCTATGTTTTTTATGTGGGACAACCAAAGGTGCGTCGGCGCTGTGGTGCTGTGGGACACCTGGCATCGTCCTGCACTGTGAAATGCTGCAAGACCTGTGGCAAACAGGGACATTTAGCCTCTGACTGTTCAATGCTGCCAAAGTGCAATTTATGTGGCTCGGAAGGACACGTTTTTAAGAACTGCCCTCACGCCTACGCCAATAAACTCAAAATGAGAAAGGATGAGGCAGTGCTTGTTTCAGCCAAACCGGCCCGAAAAGCCAAAGCAAACAACAAGTCAAACAAAGAACCCTTGTTGAACAAAGAGTCTCAGCCTCCAGCCAGGATCAGTCCTGCTGTGGCTCCGGGGCCGGTGGAAGAGAAATCCACTACGCTCCCACAACCGCAGACTGCACCAGACAAGCACGAGGGTTTGAAAACCCCAGAGAACAGCGAGGACCCCTCCCCCACTCCTGCTCCTCAGAACGAGGGCCATTGTGGGGCCCCCACCGGTGGAGCGGGTCCAGCGACGATACCCAGGATTCAGCGGAGCTGCTTTTCTCAGACTCTGCAAGTGCTACAGATGCCCTCCTCTCCTCCATCCAGTCCGTCACGGAGGATCTGCAACAGCTGGTGGGTGAGGGGGAAGAGGAGACTGGTGCATCGGCTGCACCCCTTTCCCCTCAGTGCTACCAGGAGCTGGACTTGAGGAAAAGGAAAAATGACTCTGTTTTCTCCCCGAGCGAGGAGGAAGGAGAGCATGGCGATAGGGACAGCTGGAACCCCTCCACCCCTCCTTCTACCCCCTTCCTTGAAATGGACTCCGTGAACGCTTTTACTGCTGCCACCCTGATGAAGGCTCATTCAGAGGATGGCTGGCAGGAAATTGGTAAGAAGAAAAAGAAAAAGAGAAGGTAACAGGTGAGACCGAAGAGAAATGTGTTTTGTAAAGACTGGTTCCACTTTCTTATGTAATATGGCTCTAAACATAATTTCTCTTAACACCAGAGGTATCAATGACAGAGTTAAATGCCAGTGTGTCTTTGATTACCTCCAGCAGAGAGAGGGAGATGTGTTGATGTTGCAGGAGTGTGCTTTAGCCTATCAAGAGAGGTATAAAAGCTTTGAAGATAGGTGGGATAAAGGGCCTTCTGTTTGGTCAGGGGACAATAACAACAGAGCCTCTGGCGTGGCCATTCTTTTCAAAGGATGGGCTTTCAAATTGAAAAGTATTCAGAGGGTCATAGATGGCAGGTTGCTGTGTGTGGATGTGGAATGGGGGACCGTTAACCTGCGGCTAATCAATATGTATTGTCCTACTGACGTGGGAGGAAGGGTGGAGCTACTCAAGGCACTCTCTCCCCTATTGTTAAGTAGCACAGACGTGATAGTGGGAGGGGATTTTAATTGTATCTTAGAGCACACAGACAGGCAGTCTAGCTCTCCGATAAAATTGGATTCCAGCTCACTGGCCCTGCAAAACTTAGTTCAAGACTTTAAACTCTCAGACACATATAGATGTATATATCCCACAACAGCAGGATATAAATGGTCAGGGAGGAATAGCAGCTCCAGAATTGACTATTGCTTTGTCTCAGAGAGAGTGAAAGTTGTTGGGGTCACTCTTCAGCCTGTCTTCTTCTCAGATCATCAGGCTTTAGGGTGTAGAGTGGAACTCAAGGGCGGGACTGTCTTTGGCCCAGGCCTCTGGAAACTCAACACTAAGCTGCTAGAGAACGAGGGGGTAGTATCCCGCTACAAGGAGAAACTATCACAGTGGCTGTCCTTGCAGTGTCTGTACGGGTCAGTAGGAGAGTGGTGGGAGGAGGTGAAGATGAGGACAAAGGCCTTTTTCATGGCTGAGGGAAGGAAGGCTGCTGCCAGACGGAGAGGAGTGCTAGCCAGGAAACAGAGGCAGCTGCAGCGTCTCTACACGATGCTGCACAGTGGCTTCGCTGTGCTCGAGGATATCACCCTTTTAAAAAAGGACATCCGGAGCATAGCCGAAGAAAGTAGTCGAGGAGTGCTGTTAAGAAGCAGAGTGCAGTTCTTGGAAGAAAATGAGAAGTGTACTCGCTTCTTTTTCAGGAAAGTGGTAGGCTCCAAGTCTGTCATGGAAAGTGTAGTTGATGAGGAGGGACGAGAGAGAACAGAGCCGAGTGCTATCCTCTCCTGCACCAAGGCCTTCTACTCAAGACTGTACAGCTCTACAGAGGTAAAGGATGAAGAAATTCATTTTTTTACCTCAAAGCTAGAAAACGTTTTGAGTGAAGAAGATAGGGAAGTACTTGAGAGGGATTTGACAATAGAAGAGCTGAGACAGGCTATGGAGAGCTTACAGAAGAGGAAAACTCCGGGTGCTGACGGGCTCCCTAAAGAATTTTATTGCACCTTTTGGGATCTGCTTCAGGATCCGCTACTGCTCCTATTCGAGCGAAGCTATAAGACAGAATTGCTGCCTGACTCCTTAAGAGAAGGCACTATCTCTCTCTTGTTTAAGAAAGGAGCAAAGAATGACATAAAGAACTGGAGACCCCTCAGCCTGTTAGGCGTGGACACTAAGATCCTGTCCAAAGCCCTTTTCCTGCGCCTACAAAATGTAGTGGCCTCACTGGTAGGGAAAGAACAGACTTGTGGGATAGCAGGACGCCTGATGAGCGACAACCTGGCCTTGTTGAGGGATGTCTGTCTGTACTCAGAGGATCGCTCCCTCCCTCTGTGCATTTTAGGTGTAGACCTAGAAAAGGCCTTTGACCGCCTAAACCGGCAGTACTTAACATTGGTACTTGAGCACATGAATTTTTGCCCCATCATGAGAAAGTGGATTAACCTGCTGTACACAGGTAGCAACAGCAGAGTAATGGTTAATGGCAATAGATCACACCCCTTTGAAGTCTGTTCAGAGGTGAGGCAGGCCTGCCCATTATCCCCCTTGTTATTCGTTTTGGCTATGGAGCCCTTAGCCTGTGCCTTGCGCCAGGATCAGGCCATTAATGGGATACCAGTGCCTGGAAGTGGGGGAGGAGAGGTAAAGACATCTCTATACATGGATGACCCTGCTCCTCTCTGACAATGCCTCAATTAGCAGAGCTCTGCAGTGCTGTGATCATTTCTCTTTGGCTTCATCCGCAAAAATTAACAAATCTAAGAGTGAGATTTTTTATCAGAACTGGAGGGAGCCAAAAGAAGGACATGATCTCAGGCTGCAAGAGAAGAGAATTAATTTACAGGTGCCATTCCCCGGCATTGTGGCCATTGTCGGTGCTCACACGCGATAAGATAAGGCGGAGGAGAGTGGGGCATGCCCAGCGGCAGACATTCAAGGAGGGGGCAGTGCGAGGTGAGGTGAGGTGCGACACCCCGGAGCCCCGATGCAGCTAATGCGGAGCACTTGTTGGACTGGCATCGAAAGGACGTGTGCGCACGGAGCGAGCCTTCCCTGCGGCGGAGCGCGGGAACTTTCTCCCCCCCTCCCGCTGCAGGAGTTGTGTGCGCTGCAGCGGTGCAGAGAGAAAAGCACAGAAGGCAGCAGGCTCTGGAGAGCAGGTAAGAGATGGAGCCTTGTGGGCAGGCGAGCAGGCCCGTTTTTTGGAAATTGCTGAAAAGGTTTGTTCGGTGTGTGGCAGGCGCACGTCGCGAGCTTGCGTGGCGATCTGCCGGTCTGGAGTTATGCAAATGAGGCCGAATTGCATCCCGGGACATGCTGCGAATGCGCAACGGTGACTGCAGTTGTGTAGGAAACGGTGCGCTCGTTTTCTTGTTTTGCCCACACTTTTGAGTGTTAGTGTGGCGTGTGAGTGTGCGAAAGAGTGGGCCCAGCAGGAGGCGGTGGCGTGCAGGGCGAGGAGGTGGCCTAGGCTGCGCAATTTGTGCTGTGGGTGCGGGCCTCTTGCAACTTGGTTTATTTGGTTTATTTATGGTTCGCATAAATAAAACCGGAAAAGAGGAATTTATTCTGCTTCCTGTGCGTGCAGTAGTTACAAAGTTGAACGTCTTTACACGATCTGCTGCAGTTTTCAGTGGGCGGGCTTTGTCAGATGGCTTGGAAAAACGCACTGTGTTTCGGCTCGGGAAACATCATGAGCAGTGTCCTGCATGTTTTCTGTGTATAGCTGTCTTTTAACGCATACAGAATTCATTCGAAATCATTGATTTCTCCAATTAACAAGGGTCGCTTTTTGAACCTGCCAGAAGCATTCTTTCAATGTAACAGATTTACTCCGGGGAAAGGCAGCATGACATTGAGAGTAGCTCAAGCTTTCAGCACCCGTATCGGACTGCGTGTATGCAGACACCGCTCAGAATCCCCTGTAAGATTCTCCTTCAATTCTGTTTTGCATTCCGTTTTTCAAAAGGCTGCGCTTTGCTAGTCACAATCCAAGGCTCATGACAGCATTTGAAACCAATCGCCACTGCGTTGGCCGGGAATCGAACCCGGGTTAACTGCTTGGAAGGCAGCTATGCTCACCACTATATCACCAACGCACGCCAACAGGTGCCCTGCAGGACACCACCAGAGAATGCTCACGATTTCGGAAGCTGTCTCCGGGACATGGTGATTCCACACATCCTGAATAAATCATGATATTGTTAGTTGCTGTAGCTAGACGTTCAAATGAGTTTCATGGCCAGATGGACTGTTTCCTCCAGCGGTATAGTATTGCAGTGAGACAGCACGATGCCTGCAAGACTGTCACGCTAAACGCCACAGATTGTGTTTGTGTTGGACAGTTGGACCCTACAGTTGGACCCTCGTCGACAACCTGAATAGCTTATTCAGAAGCAGTGCTGGACCGGGAACGAACCAGCTTCTTCCCAGGCACAAGAGTGACTTGTGAGGACTGCGCGCCGCAGTCAGATTCCTCCGCCCGTCCTACTCCGAGCTGCACCTTGACTGGTTGGCCGGTAGCCAGAGGACGCCGGGACAACGCCCATTGGACAACCGCTGGAACAGAGGCTGCAACAGAGCCTGTCAGCTGGTTTGGTGTTCGTGCCGGGAAATTCCAAATCCATACACAGTGGATAAGTAAACCCCATGTTCTACATTGCGTCTCGAGAATTTAATTGTACCTCAACACAAGTTGTTATCAATTTAATTCATGAGTAATGTATTTACTTCCGAGTTTAGAGTAACAGTGGGTAATAACACTGATTAGCGATTTGGTAACCGAACGATATATATTGACATATATTCTCTGTTGTGTATCTCTTTGTGTTTGCATCTCTTCGGGATTATATACCTTGTATATTGATAACCCTCACAGTAAGGTCTGCCACTCGTATCCAGGCAGACTAGTATATGTTTGGTGCACAATTTATATTAATAAATGTATCTAGTGTATTGAACCCCTGTGTGTGCGTTGTTAGTTGTTCTGACGATTGATTTTCTAAAAGCCCCAACGAACAACCTTGTGATTACTGCTACAATTAATAATTGTCTCAGTAAACCCATCAAACCATTACATTTAATGGCGTCCCTGGGTGGGTGAGTTTAGAATGAAATGAGAATCAGTCGCACAGAAAAACTGAAGTTCAGCACAGCACCGCGGCTTCTATACGCGAATACCGGGTGTGCTGATAACTGCGTAAAGAAATCCCCCTGTTTTCTAGCGTTTAGTGTAACGTGTGCTGATTGGAAATCCATCTGCTCGGGTGTCTAGATTCCATACTGTATTTTGGAAAAAGAAAAAAAAAAGTAATACTCTTAAAGTTTCTCTGACGTAATGACAATGGCTGCTAAAATGTCTGAAGTGGAGTCGCTTATAAGTACTATTTCTAGCGACGACAATCCTGGTTACTGGAGTGGTATCGAAAAGTTGAACTTTGATGATATTGAGAAGCTGCAAGTAGATTTAGTAGCTAAGGTAGCGAACCAGCTTAACACAGGAGTGTCTGTGAACGCAGTTCTGGTCCTATCGAGTTTCACCTTAAATCTAGCTAAACAGCTGGAACTGTCTTTGTCCGAGCTGACAAAGTTTCAAAAGCTTCAGGGAACGCTAGAAAGATATAAGGTGGAGCGAGTCGAGTTGTTGGATATAATCAGAGAAAAGAGAGTGAAAAATGAGGAAAGTGAAGACTGACTCAGGGAAGTTTTAGGTAAATTAGATGACTTGTCTGCTAGAGAAACTGCGGCTGAGGTAGCTAGGAGAGACCTGGAAGGGAGCTCGAAAGAAAAAGAAAAAGAAATTGAGAGTTTAAATGAGCTCAGCCAGGAAAGGCAAAAGGAGTCAGATGCTGCCGTACTGGAAGCAAAATAGACTAGATCCCACTTGCATGCCAGCCCACCTAGCAGCCCGGAGCGCTCACCCAACGCGCCGGGAGGAGGTTTCTCCCGGCCAGGGTCTGTGGTCGGATCGGCATGGGGGAGATCGCCGAGTCCTGCGCGAGACGCAAGGGCGAGTCAGTTCAGGCATAGACCCCCTGCTCCTGATCACGGCCGTCTCCCTGCCCGCGGAGAAACCGTAAAAATTAACCTCCACTCCCTGAGGCAGTTAGCCAAAGATGTAGAAAGGTTTGACCCGTCAGTGTCAGGGAATAATGTGGAGACCTACATCGATGAGCTGAGATATACTTTGCAGTTTATGCCCGAAGCGTCCGAACAGGAAAAGGCTATGTAAGTAAGGAAAACTACCAGCCGAGCGATCCACGAGTGGATGTCTAGACAAGGACCGGAAGTCTGTAATAGCTTTGAGGAGCTGTGTCAGGCAATGATCGGAGAATTTTCGGCTTTTATCGATCCCATAGCTGCCGTGGCTGCTGTGCACCATATTAAGCACGAAAAAGCTGAAGCCCCTCGCGACTATTATCAGAGGCTTAGGCGCACTTATTTTGCAGGGCGGAATGAAGAGGGTTGCGAAGAGAACGTGAATTTCAAAGGTTTATTCATTGCTAATCTGCATCCCTCAGTCAGGAAAATGATTGTGATGCACACACAGCGATGAAAATGGCTGACATTAGAAGGTTGGCTCAAAAAGCCTGGGGAGCTGAAGTCTCTGCTTCCTCAGAGCGAAAACCTGCTAAAACGGCCGTGTTCGCCACTAAAGCCAGCAGGGTTGACGACTCGCCTCAGCTCGAGGCAGCTGAGGTTCCTGAGCTCGCTAAGCCCCGGCACAAAATAGGCAGGCAGGACCGCACTAAGCGTCAGAGCCGCCGTGAGCGCTACGGGGAAGGCAAGGGCTCAGGCAGAGTCTATCATAAGACTGGACGAAGGGAGTCGACTGCAGCCCGCCTGGCCAGGCTTGAACAAGCCCTGCCTGAGAGATCAGGACAGGGTAAACCTTCCGCACCGAATGCCAGAAGTGTGAATGAGCTTAGGGGGACCACGCCCCTTCTCACTGGAGGAGGCGGGGATCCGTCCCAAGCCCCTCCCTCAGTCTATCTGATTGGGTGGGAGGGTTCCTGCCTGGAAGAAGGCTGTGACTCTGAGTTGGGCGCTGACCCCGCCCCTGAAGTCAAAGAAAAGGCAGGCTTCCAACAATTCTTAGGGAATCTCAGCCAGAAAGGCAAAGCAAGGCGTATTTATATCAAGGTTTTTCTTGAAAACGTCTTAGATAGAGAAGCACTGATTGACACTGGGGCTGAAATTAGTTTGATGTCAGCCGATCTACTCAGCGAGCTCAAACGAGTAGCGAAAGGAAAAGGCATCAGACTTAAGGTAGAACCGTGTAAGATAGATATTTCCAGCTATACCCAGGATCATGCCAGGATCACACACCGAGTGTGGGTGGCACTTAGGTTCGGGCCAATGAACATGGTGCATCCTGTTTACATCTCTAGGTTAAAAACAGAGCCACTACTCATTGGCCAAGACCTGCTTGACAGGCTGGAGCCTCTGGTGGACTGCCAGCGTGGAAAATTGTGGGCTCAGGTCAAAAACCCTAAGCCTGTTGCACAGCAAAAAGGGGGATTCAGTGGTTATGCTGTGATCACACAGTGCCCACTGAACACTATAGCTGAGTTGGAGGTTCCTCCTGGTTCCTCTGGACGAGAATAAATGTCTCTTCTTGCTTTCCAAAACTACAGGGAAGTCCTGCCCAGGCCAGCACTCCCACGGTCTCCCAACTACAGGAGCAGTGCTCCGAGCAGCTGCTTGACCCGCCAGGTAAAGCACACCCCCTTTTCATCCCTGAAGAAGAGTGGATCTCCCTGTCCGGTAATGAATGGGAGTCCTTTCTGTGCACCCTGGTACCTCAGGGGGTCCAGGACTACCACCCCATGGTGGTGGGAGGGGGTCCAGGTGGCAGAAGTGCAGGTTGATGATGTAATTCTTAGCCTCAGCTCTGAGAAGTCCATAATCAGTGAAGGTCTGTTCGAGGACCTGTCGCGAAGCTGTCAGGTGACCCTGGTGACGCAGTCACAGGTTCTGTGGTGGGCACCCCCACCTCATAGGTCCATTTGGAGCAAAGGAAGCTGTGTAGCTTCCATCTCCATCGGAAAAAGGAAGTTTGCTCACTACTTCCAGGTAGCACCTCAGCTGACCCATTCGGTCTGCATTGGTGCAGACCTATTGGTTCGACTGGGCGCCCAGCTGGACACAGTAAACAGTGTGCTGTGGAAACGGGTGGACCCAGATGCCCACTCTCTAAGCGGTGACCCCGAGAACATTCGGTCAGGTCAGACGATTCCTCAGGCCTGCCAGGTAGTAAACGAATCGGACCTGATCGTTCCTGCGTCAACAGCAGGGTTTCCGGTACGCCTTGTCCTAAAGAAGGGACAGAGAATGGACGCTGAGATGGTTTTCTTCCAACCATCAGCTCAGTTTATCAGACTGAACCTAGCAGTCTGTTGTACCCCCAAACTGGAACGGAATGGCCGAGCCACCTGCCTGTTGGTGCAGAACATAGCAAAACAAGATGTCAAAATCCCTGCTCGCACTGACATGGGACTGGAATTGACAATAGTTTCTATGATTTCGAACTGGCCATCCCAGTACTGGGGCAGCTCCCTGGTCCCTTGGCTTCATAAAAGCGCCACTGTAATAAAGAAATTAAATCCAAAATCAAGAGGGCAGTTGCCTACTGAAATACAAGAAGTCATCAATTTTAACCTAGCAACACATTAAAGGCTGCATCTATACAAGTACGATTCTAGAAATGCTCACCAGATTACGTTTTAAGAAGGAACTGCGCTTCAGGTTCTGCCGAGATCTTAACTCGGATGGCAGGTTTCAGAGTCCGGAGTGCGGACTGATTGCGCACGGAGGGTCCATATACTGTGGATCCCTCAGTGATCTTCCGCGTGTTCAAACAGCCAGCGTGTGACTCCCCTGTCCCCGTGACCTCATTGCTCTGCTCTCTCCTCTGTGCAGCCGAGCCCGATTCACGGTAAAGTGAAAAAAAATATGCCCTCAACGTGAGATTTACTCTGGAGCGAGGATAGATGTTACCTTTTTATCATTGAACAGGATGTATGTGATGTGGCGACTAGGTTCAATTTTGTATCCTCTTTAAAAGATTAAGGACTGGGGTGAGCGTGATTTACCACCCTTTCAGCTAAGAACCCGACGTGCGCACCGTTTAAGCTGCATAGACTCGGTCGTTTAACTCTTCTCCATTAGCAGGGTTAAGGTTAAAGAAAAAAAACATTGCTGACTTCTTTTTTTTTGCCAGCTGCTAGCGCTGATTAGCAAGGTTTGTATTTCATGTTTTGCAAGTTGCATCCATTTTAAGAAAAACAAGTCGTGTTAAAGACAGGAAATGAATACTTGCATTTAATTAAGTCTAGCCGTAGGCGGTTATCCACTGGGATTCAGACCCAGGGCCTCCTGTTTACTAGGCAGGCGCTTTAACCAACTAAGCCACAGCGCCCCGGGAGTGCTGTCCTTTTGCAGCCACTTGGACACACCACTCAGACACATCTGCATTCGGTGTGTGCTCCGCCTGCTCGCTGAGCAAGTTGCCACCTTTACATACAATAGCAACATCGACACCAAGAGAAAGGATGACAAATGGCTTTTATCTGGAACTTTTCATGTCCAAGGAGCTCAATGTGCTTTCTGTGTACAACAGGGCCACTGAACTCCACGCTGGCCACTGAACCACAGCAGTGGCTTGCTGGCTTGACATCTCCCAAGGAAAATGTTGAAATCGCATGTGGAACAGGAAAATGACCCTCGAGTACGAGGGAAAAAAAAGAAAAAGATCATCTGGAGCGCGCCAACCCAGTTGGGACAGCCCAGTTTTGTTAACGAGGTGGCCGAGTGGTTAAGGCTATGGATTGCTAATCCATTGTGCTTTGCACGCATGGGTTCAAATCCCATCCTCGTTGGTTTCCATGTCTGTTTCCATTCTGTTTTTGATCCCTATTGCTCAATGCACAGTGAAAGCATTGCATACATGTGTCTGACAATGAGAAATGGGCCCCTGAGACAGTCATTTGCCTGTTTCACAAATGATCGTATTTTACTAGAGATTCTGTTTGGGATTCAGATGTGCATTCGGACAGCAATCCCTTTCAAGAAATGATACGTTCTGGATGAGGTCAAAGGTGCTGGAACACTGTATTTAGGATGTGTTTGCAGTTATTCTGTGTTTCTAGCTTCAACCCAGTGATATATATATATATGCTCACTGCTTTTTTGGTACATGCCCAGGGCAATAATCATTATGAGGATTTATTTCCATATGTGCTAGAGGTAGTGTTGTGAAATTCTTCAACACACTGGATCGCAGGTTTAAACCTGCACTCTTACTCCTTAAATACCAACAAATGCAGATATGTAGCAATCATATTGTAGCTGACACTCATTTGCCTGTTTCACAAATGATCATATTTTACTAGAGATTCTGTTTGGGATACGGATGTGCATTCTGACAACAATCTCTTTCAAAAAATGATTTTACCTTATCGCAGCTTTGCCCCTCTTGCCTCTTTGGAAAATATCTCCATCTTGTGGTCGTTGTTGGTAATGTCTAGACAATATCTCCATCTTGTGGTCGTTGTTGGTAATGTCTAGACAATATCTCCATCATGTGGTCGTTGTTGGTAATGTCTTCTTATGCCCTTTTTTTATTTCAATTCTTTATTAGTTGATTCTAGAATCTCTACAATAGAGCTGAAAATATCAGTTTTGTAGCAGACAATATGACATTAGTTATAGTCCAATTAAGACTTTATTACCCTGTTTGTAACATAACAAATTAAAATTGATTAAAACTAAGTTTGGAACACCGGGGAACATAAAAAATGATTTTTAGGAAAACCATGAGGTTCTCTGTGTCCGATGCCTGCAAGTGGAGAAAGCTAGAATCCTTTGCTTTTTCAAAATTTGAAAATAAACATCATATAACAACAGCTTTCATTCCTAGGAGTGAAAAATAACCATTTTTGAAGACATATTAGTTTCTAAAACACTACAATAAAGTTAAAAACATCCGTTTTATATTACTTTTAGTATTTTTAGTGAAATTAGTCATTTATTGCACTATTTTTAATATAATCTCTAATTAAAAGTGAATAGAATTAAGTTTGGAGCAACAAGGAACACAAAAAAAAAGATTTTAAGGAAAAAAATGATGTCTTCTGTGCCAGGTGCCTGCAAGGGGAGAAAGCTAGAATCCTACCCAGGCTCCTGGAGCTCTGTCCTGGCTAAAGGAGGGTGAATCCATCCCCTTCAAAGCTCCATAAAAAAATGATCATTTAAAATTTGAAAAAAAAAACATCATATAACAACAGTTTTCATTCATAGGAGTGAAAAACAACCATTTTTGAAGACATATTAGTTTCTAAAACACTACAATAAAGTTGAAAACATCCGTTTTATATTACATTAATTTTTGTGAAATTAGTCATTTATTGCACTATTTTTAATAAAATCTCTAATTAAAAGTGATTAAAATTAAGTTTGGAACAACAAGGAACACAAAAAAAAAGATTTTAAGGAAAAAAATATTGTCTTCTGTGCCAGGTGCCTGCAAGGGGAGAAAGCTAGAATCCTACGCAGGCTCCTGGAGCTCTGTCCTGGTTAAGGGAGGGTGAATCCATCCCCTTCAAAGCTCCATGAAAAAATGATATTTTTAAATTTGAAAAAAAAACATTATAGAACAACATCTCTTGGTCAACAGAGTGCAAAAATCCAACTTTGAAGAAAATCCATTGACTGATCCCCGAATCCTGACGTTTCTTTGCATGATATCGGGCTTGCAACCACTTTCTAGAAAATTATGAAAAATGCCAAAAATGAAAAAAAAGTTATCAATTCTAGAGCCTAAGAGGAAAACAAGACAAATGTATATCTCCAAATAATTTTATGTGCTTCAGAAGAGCCCAGGAAAGTTTTTTGCATACATGAAACCACGCCCGTTTGCACGTAAGCAGACATGGTTGCACACACGACTGCATGAAAGCACGCGTGCATGCGAAGTCATCCTGTTGAGCATTTGAAAAGCCGCACCACGCCGCACTTGAAATAGCTCTTACCTTAGTGGTAGACGCAGGAATCGCCTTTTTATTTACGCTCTTACCAACGCGATGGAAAGCAAAACAAAGCAAAGCAGAGCAAAACAAAACGAACAAACGAAAACCCTCACGTCCCGCACTTGCATATAACGCCGTTACGTGCCCAAGCGGTATTGTACGTCATCCTAGCACTGCACCCCGGGGCGTACGGTATATGGGAACGAGCACACGCCATGAATCGTCTCGAATCAGTCTCTACAGCTGTAAGGTGCCTTGAAGCGTGCACCCCCAACATTCTTCTTTGCGCATCTGTGAAAGGTAAACTCTTGAGCAAACTCTGAACCAGCTCTAAGGAAACTAATCCGATTAGACGTTACTTTGACTCATCTTTTTACTCTCAGTGCTGGTTTGCTCAAACTCCAGCTAGGGTTAGTGTTAGCATTCCCACGCTACTTAGACACTTTGTTTACGCTCAGTGCTGGATTTTGGGAACTTCAGGACGAGTGGGAATTTTCTCCTATCTGTCAATTCTGTTTTGTTTTGGAAACTCTTGGCTGCCTATATTGTACAGTGCAGCGTGAAGGAAACATTTTCCAAAACTGTGTCAGCTCAAAAGTTGTAAGAAAACCTCTCCAGCTGCTTTAACTCTCTTCATTTTTGTCATTTAATGTGACACTCGATGTATAACTGGAGCCTCACATATGCAAATGGTGAGGCTCCAGTTCGACACCACTTTACAGTATATGACAAAAGCATGGCAGACTGTGCCGGACCGGCAGATAACTTCCGCTTATTTTTACCATATTAAACATTGGAAATCCAACCACTTTCATTTGTGACACTTGATTTTGGCTCCACCTAAGACACTCTTAAATCTTCAAACACTTTTCTCTTCTCCCGCAACACTCTTGTCTGTCGGCACTATGTGGCAGTGTTGCATGACAACCCATCTCACCACGGAAAGGAACCTAACAGCTTTGGTAAGAAAGGAGAAAAGGACCTGGCCCGTACGATTAGGCGTTATTAGCACCACGCTCTAACCAACTGAGCTAACCGGCCTCACGACAGTGCTCCTCTCTGTGCTGCAAAAAATCAAACTCAGGGAATTTCTTTTGCCCTCCTTTGAATAGAAAGCCGTGTAATTCAGTGTACGGGCTTTCTCGTGCAGTTTCATGGTTCTTGTAACCCAAATCCTACACTGGCCTGAAGTGCCCCCCCATTTCACAGCATTTTTCAGCTGATTTAAAATGTACCTAAAGGAGAAGCATTATTGAAGACCATCAATTACCAAGAGCTTTTGTCAAAGGTTTTGGTGGTCATTTTTAATGACCACAGAGCGCTGTGACCTCGGTTTTACATCTCATCCAAAAGACAGCGCCCTTTTACAACACAGCATATCCGACACTGTACTGGGGCATTAGGACCCGCACAGACCTCAGGGTGAGCGCCCCCCCGCCGGCACCATTAACACCGCTTCCAGCTGGAAGCTTTGTTTTTCCCTGTAGCTCACCCTCATCCGGGTACTGACCTGGCTCACACCTGCTTAGCTTCAGTGGGTTTTCAGTTGCGAGTTGCAAGGGGATGCAAGTGATGGAGCCGCTCGCTGCAAAAGCCACTGCATTGGCCGGGAATCGAACCCGAGCCTCCAGCGGGGCAGGCAAGAATTCGACCACTGAACCACCAATGCTCAGTGCCTGGGCCTTCAAAAAAGACGCTTTTTTGGTGCTCTGTGCAAAAAGCGTCGACATCTGCTTCCAGCTGCAAAATGCCATTCGCAGACGCTGAAGAATTTATTTCCAAGGCAGCGGGTACAAGCGATTTGGCGTTTTAAAACCACCAGGAACAGCAAAGAGGCACATTTCTTTGCTTGCGCCGGAACACAACGACAGGAGGTGGACAACGTAGTCGGCAGGATTCAAACCTGCGCGGGGAGACCCCAATGGATTTCTAGTCCATCGCCTTAACCACTCGGCCACGACTACAGCAAGCCCCACTGCCGCTGCGTTCTTGCTACAATCTTACCTGGATCGCGAGGCGCCGGCGGAAGCCTATTTCAAAGTCGTTCTCCGTTTCAAAAAAACATTTCCAAAATACAAGCCTTGCAGACAGACACGCCTCAGAGGACTTAAGGGTGGCTTCATGTCGGAATGATAAAGTCTCCCCGTCCGGACATGAAAATGCCACTTTGTTACACACAAAAAAAGAATCAACAACAGAGAAATGCCCACAAGCATTTGAAAAGCCGCACCACGTCGCACTTGAAATAGCTCTTACATTAGTGGTAGACGCAGGAATCGCCTTTTTATTTACGCTCTTACCAACGCGATGGAAAGCAAAACAAAGCAAAGCAGAGCAAAACAAAACGAACAAACGAAAACCTTGCGTATAACGCCGTTACGTGCCCAAGCGGAATTGTACATCATCCTAGCACTGCACCCCGGGGCGTACGGTATATGGGAACGAGCACACGCCACGAATCGTCTCGAATCACTCCCTACAGCTGTAAGGCGCCTTGAAGCGTGCACCCCCAACATTCTTCTTTGCGCATGTGTGAAAGGTAAACTCTTGAGCAGACTCTGAACCAGCTCTAAGGAAACTAATCCGATTAGACGTTACTTTGACTCATCTTTTTACGCTCAGTGCTGGATTGCTCAAACTCCAGCTAGGGTTAGGGTTAGCATTCCCACGCTACTTAGACACTGTTTACGCTCAGTGCTGGATTTTGGGAACTTCAGGATGAGTGGGAATTTTCTCCTATCTGTCAATTCTGTTTTGTTTTGGAGACTCTTGGCTGCTTATGTTGTACAGTGCAGCGTGAAGGAAACATTTTCCAAAACTGTGTCAGCTCAAAAGTTGTAAGAAAACCTCTCCAGCTGCTTTAACTCTCTTCATTTTTGTCATTTAATGTGACACTCGATGTATAACTGGAGCCTCACATATGCAAATGGTGAGGCTCCAGTTCGACACCCAGTTCGACACCACTTTACAGTATATGACAAAAGCATGGCAGACTGTGCCGGACCGGCAGATAACTTCCGCTTATTTTTACCATATTAAACATTGGAAATCCTCCCACTTGTATTTGTGACACTTGATTTTGGCTCCACCTAAGACACTCTTAAATCTTCAAACACTTTTCTCTTCTCCCGCAACACTCTTGTCTGTCGGCACTACGTGGCAGCGTTGCATGACAACCCCTCTCACCACGGAAAGGAACCTAACAGCTTTGGTAAGAGAGGAGAAAAGGACCTGGCCAGTATGGGGCTCGAACCCGGGACCTTGGCATTATTAGCACCACGCTCGAACCAACTGAGCTAACCGGCCTCACAACAGTGCTCCTCTCTGTGCTGCAAAAAATCGAACTCAGGGAATTTCTTTTGTCCTCCTTTGAATAGAAAGCCGTGTAATTCAGTGTTTGGGCTTTCTCGTGCAGTTTTTATGGTTCTTGTAACCCAAATCCTACACTGGCCTGAAGTGCCCCCCCATTTCACAGCATTTTTCAGCTGATTTAAAATGTACCTAAAGGAGAAGCATTATTGAAGACCATCAATTACCAAGAGCTTTTGTCAAAGGTTTTGGTGGTCATTTTGAATGACCACAGAGCGCTGTGACCTCGGTTTTACATCTCATCCAAAAGACAGCGCCCTTTTACAACACAGCATCTCCGTCACTATACTGGGGCATTGGGACCCGCACAGACCTCAGGGTGAGCGCCCCACCGCCGGCACCATTAACACCGCTTCCAGCTGGAAGCTTTTTTTTTCCCTGTAGCTCACCCTCATCCGGGTACTGACCTGGCTCACACCTGCTTAGCTTCAGTGGGTTTTTTGAGTTGCGAGTTGCAAGGGGATGCAAGTGATGGAGCCGCTCGCTGCAAAAGCCACTGCATTGGCCGGGAATCGAACCCGAGCCTCCCGCGTGGCAGGCGAGAATTCTACCACTGAACCACCAATGCTCAGTGCCTGGGTCTTCAAAAAAGACGCTTTTTTGGTGCTCTGTGCAAAACGCGTCGACATCTGCTTCCAGCTGCAAAATGCCATTCGCGGACGCTGAAGAACTTATTTCCAAGGCAGCGGGTACAAGCGATTGGGCGTTTTAAAACCACCAGGAACAGCAAAGAGGCGCGCTTCTTTGCTTGCGCCGAAACACACCGACTGGAGGCGGATAACGTAGTCGGCAGGATTACGAACCTGCGCGGGGAGACCCCAATGGATTTCTAGTCCATCGCCTTAACCACTCGGCCACGACTACAGCAAGCCCCACTGCCGCTGCGTTCTTGCTACAATCTTACCTGGATCGCGAGGCGCCGGCGGAAGCCTATTTCAAAGTCGTTCTCCGTTTCAAAAAAACATTTCCAAAATACAAGCCTTGCAGACAGACACGCCTCAGAGGACTTAAGGGTGGCTTCATGTCGGAATGATAAAGTCTCCCCGTCCGGACATGAAAATGCCACTTTGTTACACACAAAAAAAGAATCAACAACAGAGAAATGCCCACAAGCATTTGAAAAGCCGCACCACGTCGCACTTGAAATAGCTCTTACATTAGTGGTAGACGCAGGAATCGCCTTTTTATTTACGCTCTTACCAACGCGATGGAAAGCAAAACAAAGCAAAGCAGAGCAAAACAAAACGAACAAACGAAAACCTTGCGTATAACGCCGTTACGTGCCCAAGCGGAATTGTACATCATCCTAGCACTGCACCCCGGGGCGTACGGTATATGGGAACGAGCACACGCCACGAATCGTCTCGAATCACTCCCTACAGCTGTAAGGCGCCTTGAAGCGTGCACCCCCAACATTCTTCTTTGCGCATGTGTGAAAGGTAAACTCTTGAGCAGACTCTGAACCAGCTCTAAGGAAACTAATCCGATTAGACGTTACTTTGACTCATCTTTTTACGCTCAGTGCTGGATTGCTCAAACTCCAGCTAGGGTTAGGGTTAGCTTTCCCACGCTACTTAGACACTTTGTTTACGCTCAGTGCTGGATTTTGGGAACTTCAGGATGAGTGGGAATTTTCTCCTATCTGTCAATTCTGTTTTGTTTTGGAGACTCTTGGCTGCCTATGTTGTACAGTGCAGCGTGAAGGAAACATTTTCCAAAACTGTGTCAGCTCAAAAGTTGTAAGAAAACCTCTCCAGCTGCTTTAACTCTCTTCATTTTTGTCATTTAATGTGACACTCGATGTATAACTGGAGCCTCACATATGCAAATGGTGAGGCTCCAGTTCGACACCACTTTACAGTATATGACAAAAGCATGGCAGACTGTGCCGGACCGGCAGATAACTTCCGCTTATTTTTACCATATTAAACATTGGAAATCCTCCCACTTGTATTTGTGACACTTGATTTTGGCTCCACCTAAGACACTCTTAAATCTTCAAACACTTTTCTCTTCTCCCGCAACACTCTTGTCTGTCGGCACTACGTGGCAGCGTTGCATGACAACCCCTCTCACCACGGAAAGGAACCTAACAGCTTTGGTAAGAGAGGAGAAAAGGACCTGGCCAGTATGGGGCTCGAACCCGGGACCTTGGCATTATTAGCACCACGCTCGAACCAACTGAGCTAACCGGCCTCACAACAGTGCTCCTCTCTGTGCTGCAAAAAATCGAACTCAGGGAATTTCTTTTGTCCTCCTTTGAATAGAAAGCCGTGTAATTCAGTGTTTGGGCTTTCTCGTGCAGTTTTTATGGTTCTTGTAACCCAAATCCTACACTGGCCTGAAGTGCCCCCCCATTTCACAGCATTTTTCAGCTGATTTAAAATGTACCTAAAGGAGAAGCATTATTGAAGACCATCAATTACCAAGAGCTTTTGTCAAAGGTTTTGGTGGTCATTTTGAATGACCACAGAGCGCTGTGACCTCGGTTTTACATCTCATCCAAAAGACAGCGCCCTTTTACAACACAGCATCTCCGTCACTATACTGGGGCATTGGGACCCGCACAGACCTCAGGGTGAGCGCCCCACCGCCGGCACCATTAACACCGCTTCCAGCTGGAAGCTTTGTTTTTCCCTGTAGCTCACCCTCATCCGGGTACTGACCTGGCTCACACCTGCTTAGCTTCAGTGGGTTTTTTGAGTTGCGAGTTGCAAGGGGATGCAAGTGATGGAGCCGCTCGCTGCAAAAGCCACTGCATTGGCCGGGAATCGAACCCGAGCCTCCCGCGTGGCAGGCGAGAATTCTACCACTGAACCACCAATGCTCAGTGCCTGGGTCTTCAAAAAAGACGCTTTTTTGGTGCTCTGTGCAAAACGCGTCGACATCTGCTTCCAGCTGCAAAATGCCATTCGCGGACGCTGAAGAACT
>NW_028291698.1:145000-172500 GCF_059453375.1 Lepisosteus platostomus
AGGCGCCAATGGATGACCATTGATCATGATAGCCAGGCTCAGCTAAGTGCATCCCCATTTGGGAGCTGTCCCTTATCAAAAGAAAACATCTTTAAATCAGCCTGCATGAATAGTTTCTCTGTGGTGCAGCCACAGAGATGAAGAGAGAGATGGGGCCTCATTTGGGAAAGCACAGCAACACTTAATTCTGTCTTATTAACAAGCATTGCCTCTACATATCCCCCCTTTTTGAAGGTCACGAGGTCCTGAGGCGTTGTTGCCTTCAAAACAAAACAGAGTTAAGTGATGTCCCTTGTCATTAGAACATTAACCTTAAATGTCCACATTACTCCTCGAGAATTCATACCGGAACCAGCATTGGGAACAAACAGGATGAATAACATCTGGAGTATGTATAAACAAGGTAGGAGACATCATCTCAGTCTAGGCATTACAAATCAGGAAGTTCACTGTCAGTATCTGATACCTCTGTAGGCAGATATTTGGGGAAGAGGTAACTTCCTTTCTTTTGAAATGCTACCTTTGACTCATTCGTGCTACCCGGAGTACATCTTGATGTAAGAGTACAGCATTCAGAGTACATTGTCAGTCATGATCCAGCTTCCCAGCACCAGTGTTACAATAACACCGGTTCCTGTTCCCAGCCCCCCTGATGAACCATGACACCTGTGTTGGGCACCTGCCAGGGTGGTTTGGAGGTTTGTTCCATTAAAGCAAACTAACTACCTGTACATCTTCAGGGCTTACTGTTTCTTGGATTTCTATCCAATTCAATAGTGTGGCACCTGAAGGCATCCACGACCTCAAGTTTGGTCTTATGTTGTCTGGTTGCAGACCGTACAGTGTTAAGTTACCATGCTGTACTATGGCCTCCTTGGGAACTTGCAGGAAACTGTTGGTTAGGTAGCTGCATTGTGGTAGCTGTATCATGCCTGTCACAAGTTATAGTGACAGTTAAATGTGGTGTGCTGACCAGCCATTTACTTCCCATCTGCTCTTCATGGGGTTCATTAACCTCCCTCTGCTCGTTAGTAGCTTTACACCCTTCATTGGTGGATCAGTTAGACACAGCCAATGGATAGCTTTGGTAGCCATACCCATCTCAAGATTTGGAACCGAATTCAATCTTGGATTGCCTTCTGGGTGAGCTATGAGCAATGGGTTTAATGTCACATACTCCTCTACTGAGAAGAGTGAAATCAAGTGGGTTAGGATTTGTGCTATGGCTAGACTGGCTACAGTGGCACTAAGCTCCCTTAACAGGTCTTGTGTCAACATTCTGGCCTGTTGCACACAAGCATAAACCCACTGTATAACACCAACAATCATGTCCACTAGGTGGGGGATAAGATTCAACCCTGTTGCATAGGAAGTTGCCCGTAGGGTTTTCCCTAAGCTTTCCAACTTTTGCTGCTGTTGATACAGTCTGTCACTACCCTCTGGCACCTCTGACACCTGCCTTCTTGGGGCAGTCAGGGTGAGAGTGCCAGTAGCACACAAACCTACCAGAAATAGCAAACACACAACAGTGGCGGCAGCAATCAGTCCTCCCAAAAGTCTTTTCGGGTGGCTGATCCCAGTCATCTCCTTCTGAGTGACTGTCCCCTTTCTAAGCTGGCGCAGCATGTACATGGTCTCTTTCTCAGTATGCCATGTGGCATCTTGGGCACCAACATCCTGGAAATCTGAGGAGATCTGACGCAGCTGCTGATGCTGCTCCTCCATTTCCAGGACATCTGCTTTTTCGATTTGTTCATGCCTGTGCTCTAGGAACCCTGCAGGGGGTGGTGCAGCGGTGGAGCATGCCTGACCCTTGGCTTAGTGGTTATCTGGAGCACCTGAGGGATCTGGGATTGTTACTCCATTCTCACTGTTCAGGTCCACCCTGCACACTTCCTGATTGAGGAATCCCTCTATCGGCATGTTTACAATCGTTCGCTGGACGTGGGTGTAGGACACCTGCTCGCTCCCCCCTTCCCTCTCTAGGGGTTCAGGGAGCTGCCCCAGCACTGGGATAGCTAGTTCACTGTCTTCGAACTCACCATCACCCACCAGGCCCATGTCAGTGCAGGTGGGGATTCTGACACCCCCCTTTTCCATGTTCTGCACTAACAGTCGGGTGGCTTGCCCATCCAGCTCCAGTCTGGCTGAACCACTGTTGGTCAGACTCAGACTGACAAACTGAGCTGGTGGCTGTAAGAAAACCGGCTTGGCTTTCATTCCCTGTCCCTTCTGGGGGACTGGGTGTATTGGCAACCCTGCCGTTGAGGCAGGAACAATCAGGTCAATCTCACTCAATACCTGGTAGTTGTGAGAAATAATGTTACCTGACTGCAGGTTCCCTGGGTCACAGCAGAGGGAATCTCTGTGAATCTCTCTCAAATTCCTCAAATTATCATATTCCCGCCCCTTATGCAAAACCAAATCCTCCTCCCATCCCAGTTTATCCTCGTTATTATAAACAAAATCCACCTAAATTTTCAACATAAAGCATTACACAAAATCAATACCTCAAATTTTCAACATAAAGCATTACACAAAATCAATACCTCAACACGCCATACTCAACAACGATAATTCACCAACAGCCAGAACATGTAACTCCACATTCTCAAATAGACCTCATTTCTATAGCCCCACCCCTTATGCAAAACCAACATCCCTCCCCTGTTCTCTCTATCCGCTGGCGTTTGTAATCGTTTTTATTTTCAAATAAATTTTAGCAAAGTCATGTATTTTAAAAATATTAAGATTTCTATATTTATGTCTTTATTTTGTGGTTTCATTAGTAACAAAGGCTAAACTTTCTTGGAAAAATGTATTTTATGTAAACCATGTTTGCTATTAATTCATTTATGGCTAGAATATGTTCATAGTCTTCCAATGAAAGGAGGGTTCCTTTCGCCATAGTCAGGTTGACATTAGAAGCTGGCCACGCCCGGACTGTTACACCAAAGCATTAGCATGTTAAAGCGATTTCATTGAGGAGTCTAGCTTTCTTAACTAGTAAGTACTGTACTTCCTTGGTTTTTGAGGGGGGGAGGTGTCTTTTGCTGGAAATCTCGCCCCCTTCTACTTTGAAAATACTTGTGAATTCCTAAATTAAAATCGTTTATGAGCATGTGAAAGGCATGGTGAATCGGAGATTCTCAAGAATTACATTGTATGATTAGAAATGAATGCGTGATCGGATCAACTAAATGCTGTGGTGTTACTTTTTGTCAATGAAAAAATAAACTATTTTCGTTTACAAAGACGGTTACAAAGAATGTGGACCAGGGTAATACTTTGAGCTTACAGCTTGTCCAAGGTCATTCATTATTAATACTCTTAGTAATATCTTCAGTAAAGACTTTGATGCATAAAATATTCCTGCATAATTAAAATATTTATGATAAAGGTGGTAGGTTGTGTACTTTTGTCCAACAGAACAATCTTGCTTTTATAAAATATACCGCCTTTTTAATGTTTAATGATTAACATGCTGTAATACACTGTTTAAATTTAAAGTCTAAAGAGTATACACCTTAAATTCTTAATTGAATAAAGATTGTCCCTCAGCAGTGATCAGGATTCAAAACCGACGTTTTCTGCTGACAGCTCAAATGCTGTACAGGAGAGGTTAACCTTTATTAGCTCCACCTGGCGATTTTACAAGGTGATTCCGGATACTATTAACATAATCTAATTTGCGTCCGGTATGATGCGGTATACTGCGAAACGCCCACCGTGTTATACCGCAGCGTACCCCGCTTGTTTTGAATGGCTGCATATGTATATAGACTCTATATATACATTTGGTGCATGCCACAATTTTGGATGGTGGTGGAGGAATAGGGATTTTCTCAACACAGCAGGGACTCCAGTTAAGAATGCTGGGTTTATCTCTGAACTGTTAGAAGCTTTGCAGCTACTGACTGAAGTAGCTGTGGTAATGTGTAAATCACATAATAAAGAAATGTTTCCAGTAACTCGAGGGAACAACTTTGCAGATGCAACTGTCAGGTGAGCAATACTTGTAGAACAGTAGTCTGAGACCTCTGTGAAGCAGAGAAATGGACATGGTTAGAAAAGATTGTGGGGCTGCATGATGATGGGGTGTGGAGCTGACAGCACACCAGACGCCCTGCATGCCCTCACAGCCTAATGCCCTTTATAGCCCGACAAATGCACTCTGTTGGACACCCAGGTGGGAGTCAAATGGTGTGCCGGTTACCCAAAACTGGGTGAGAACCGGGTTTGAAGCCGTAACCACTTATGTGGTATCTGGATGTAATGTTTATCAAAGGAACTCAACTACAGTTCAGGTGCGGGTGCAACAGCTCAAAAGGCCTGCTACTGAGGAACCTTTCAAACCTGGGAAATTGAAAATTGTAAAGGGAAACCTGGGCTCTTATAATCTGTTTTCCTGGTGGGTTGCTGCCACTGCCTCTGTGTCTACCAAACACTTGATAACAGAGATAAGCCCTCGGTGGGCACTGCCCTGCCCCTTGTATTATGATCAAGGAACACACTTCACAGGGAAGGTGTGTCAGGCTGTGGCTGCATTGTTCGGAGTGAGATGGACTGAGATCACCCTCAGTCTGCTGGAACAGTGGAATGAAGGAACAGATCTCTGAAAGATCGACTAGACATCAGACTGAAGGAACGCCATGGGATGCGGGCTGGATCAAACAGAACTGTGTAACAGCCTGTTTGATATCATCACGGGCCAATCAATGAAACTTCCTGGAGGGATGAATTTAGCTGGAGGAATGGATTGTTGAATTTGCTAATTCTCTATTGTAGTATTGTAGGTTGCTAGGACTTAGCAAAGCACATCTATGATGAAGAAAAATATATATCATAATTATAATCCAGATGATTGGGGCATTGGTACATGGCTACAGTCTGTGCTAGGAACATGGAGAGGGTCTCTGGTTCAATACATATTTGTGGGTCTGGTATTATTCGTTATGATCATATCGTTAATATCCTGTTTGAAAAACATGTGGACTAAAGCTGCTGCTTCTGTGCTAATTGTACACCCTGAAGGGATCATGAAGGTCAAAAAATGATTTCATGGGAAAGGTTCTCTTATCTAGTGGCAGAACCTGATGGGTAGAACAATATAGCTTTAAGGGGGGTTACCCTTGGGAGTGATTCCCCTAGATGCAAATGATTATTGTGGTTTGTTTGCTCATAATAAGATGTTTTGCAGGAACGGAACAAAGAGAAATTTTACAACTTCAGCTAGAATTGTTCTGCAAAACGTCACAGCTGAGGCAGGGGAACAATGTGTAGATTTTTCTAAGAGTTATTACCCAGTTGTTGACCAATCTGTTGACCAATGTTGACCAAAAAAGCCTAAGATTATACTGGGCTCCAGCCCACAGGGATTTACCTGTGCTGTAAGAACTAATGAGTGAATAAGGAGACTGGATTCTGGTGAAAGACTTCAGGAAAAAGAAATGGTGTTCACTCAGGTGGAGGGGGCTGTACCAGGTGCTGCTGACCACTGCCACTGCTGTGAAGGTCACAGAAATGGTGCCCTGGATTCATGCTTCCCACTGTAAAAAGGTCACAAACGAACTGAGCAAAGCGCAGGAGTGATGTCTCCACAAGGACAGATGGGGATAACCTGCGTGGGACTGATGTGCACAGCCTTTTTCCTTTTTATGTAGAAGCCTGTCACCACCCCAAAAGAGGAAGAATCTAAACACGAAGCCTCTTTGTATACAAACTGGCTGAATGAAACTGATAATGAGGGGGATATGAGTAATTTGTGGTATAAATTTATAAATCATACTGTAAAGTTAAAGAAATTTAATGCATCTTGTTATATATGTGCTTTAATGCCTCATTCTACAGCCTCACCCATGCGACTTTTTATGAAATGTACTCTTTTATTAATATCACGTTAGAAGGCTTAGACGCTATCAAACAAGAATTAAGGGGAGTTAGATTAATGGTACTTCAGAACAGGTTCGTGCTGGACCTTCAAAATGCAGCATCTGGAGGAGTCTATGCTTTAGTAGGAGACTCCTGTTGTACATATATTCCAGCTAATGACGATGATTACGGAAATATTACGCTCGCTATTCAGCATTTGAAAGAACTAAAAGACAAGGTGAATAAAGAGAGAGGCATAAAAGATACACTGGCTTTTCTCTCCTGGTTAGAATCACTGTTTGGGCCAGGGGGAATGTTTTTCTTTTAAGTTACTAACACCGATTATAGGGGCTGTGATACTTGTCTTCCTGTTTTTATGTTGCTGTATGACATGTATTATTCCAATGCTTCGAAATATGGAAATATGGTACCTAGGGGGATAAACTGTTCATCCTTCCAGTCTGGAGAATTGGCAGCTGTCTGACGTCAGTAAGTGATCCTTAAAAAATTAATAGTTCCATGACAGTGTGCATCACCAGAAAATCAATTTCAATGCATTAAAACTCTTGTTATCCTTCTGATCATTGAAGTGTCATTGCCCCAGCACTGTATACTCTTACTTTTGACGCCTGTCTGAAGTTGGATCCATTTCTAAGAATGGTGACTCACATATCCTCATGCTCAACTTTGGCTCAACCACACAAACTATGAAGTTAATCATCTGCTTTTGCTCCAAGATTTGTGTTACTAGGCTCTCTCCTGGGGATCCTCGTGTTCAAACATTGCCCTTATTGTGGATGATCCATGACAGAATTCAGGGAATTCAGAATTCTGATACCTCAGCTCAGATTCTGACTGGGCAGACTGTCATTGCCTGGTGTGAATGTGTGCATATCTGTTTTTGTGCATGTTCTGTGGCCTGTTGTACAGTACATCACAAATGAAAGGGAAATGGAAAACTAAAATAAGACTCAAGTGTTTTATCTTTCATTAACAGTGTTTCATTAGTATCTATGCTAGATCCTGTCATCCACTGCTTACCACGACAGGCTCTAGCACGGGATAGCAGCTAATACATTTAACAATCTCACTGCACAATGTTGTATATTCAAGGGCTGATCTTCTGTACTTTTTCTTTCACTTTTCATTTCCTGGAAACTCAGTCCTGCCAGGAATAATCTGAGAACATAATCAATCTGAGTGAAATTCTAAGCAGAGGAAGATTGTTTTACAGAGTCAACAAGGTCTAATTCAAGGTCATCAGCACTAACAAGATTCTCTCTGGAGACAGGCGATAAGAAAATTGAAAGTGTGTATTGTTACACAACAGCAGAGACTATGAGTTATGCTATCATGAGAGTGGTGATGGATTTTTTTCATTGCTTAGTTTTGCAGGTTCTGTACATTTGAACATTCAAAGTGACTAAAGTAAAGGAGTTTTCCCTTTTTACCACATAATTCCCAAAGATCAACACTAATAGAAAGCCTAATTCCAGCCAAGATTCAATTACTGTCTCTCAGGCATCCCAGCAGTGGATTTCATGACTTCAGACAGCCATCTTTATCAGTGGAGAACTCAATGCTCTGAGGTTTACTGGCAGAGTCTCACACTGGGTAATATGTTGGTAAATAATGTCCTATGGAATTCTACTATTGATAAATTCTACTATGGAACTGCGATGTGTCCTGAAAAAATCTTCTATGATAGTGGTACAGTCCATCACACCCCACCTACAGCCTTTAAAAGAGAAAAAAAAAACTGACAACAACAAAGTAAGTCTGGTGTAATCAACTAGGTCTTGCAAACATACTTAACCTCTTCCAGCTACCAACATTACAAATGCTGTTTACACATTAGATGGTTATTTTTTGGCTTCTGATATTATGGTGGAAAAAGAGCCCTGGAATCTTTGTAGAAGGACAAAAGACGGAAAGAACAGGCAGTGTAACCATGGCGAAGAGAAGGGAAATATTGGAGAGAGCTTTTTTCATACACTTTTTATCATTGTTTTTCCAGCCCAACAATGATCAACAAATATGGGCAGGCGTCCTGTGCCAAATCCAATCTACCTTTCTTCCAAGCATACAGGAATGTCAGTGAATTAAATATTGACATATGAAAATACCCAAAAATATGCAATCACACATATGCAGTTTGAGCAAACATAAGACAATACCCAAGTACCACAAACTACCAGGCATCATAAGCAGTTCAGGTGGGGAGCTGTGTCAGCATGCGTAGGCTGCAAAGGAACAAGTAATAGGTCTATTCCATGCTTAAAAGAGAAGAAAGAAAACACAACATTTCAGCCGTGGAGCCCTCACACCTGAAGAAGGCTCCACGGCCGAAACGTTGTGTTTTCTTTCTTCTCTTTTCATCTAGTGTCATTAGCCAGTTCCTGTCAAAATAAAATAGAAAAGGATAACATTCTAGAGAGAGTTTGAAATACCAAGGTACAATTTAAACCATATTTCTTCCACTACAACCACAATATTTTGGAGAGATCGCTGAGCCTAACTGTTCTGGCATGTCCGTTAGCCTCCGTCCTGCTTCAGCAATGAATGCAACGGGGCACATTCTGAGGGAGATGCGGTCAATCAGGTTGCAGGAAAACCATGCTATGCTTTTTTTTGAGATCCTGAAAAGGACAGAGGGGCCATGTATATGTGTGCAGCTGGATATGTTATTGCAGGTGGCGTAGCAAATTCTGCTGAAGCCCCACTGCCTGGTGTGGACGGTAGCTGTGCATGTTGCAGCAGAATTGTGCATGTGAGATCAAGGGGGCATGTCATGTGTTTGAGCACTTCACTCCCTTCCGGAAGCACGTGATTCCCTGAGTCCAAAAAATTTGTAAGTTCTTTGGATGACCTGTGGACCGATCTTTCACGATGAAGAATTCCTTAAGAAGAATAGATCTCGGCCCACCATCCCAATGCCTCCATCTGAAAACAGCAACCTCCCACTGCCCTTAGTCTGCAAGGCAGTCCTTTCAAGTGCGATGATGACGCCGGGACCTTCGTTGCCTATTGTACGAGCTGAACTTTTGTGCTCATCAATTCAAGGCTCTTTCCATCAACTCATCTTGTCTTTTGACGCTTCATGTTTTGTACTCCTTTGACTATCGGCATATCGGGTGACTGCAAACACTGAAGTTCTTGCTTACGGAGTGTGGAACAGTGTTTTCAAGTGATCGCTGTTCTGTCATGTTGACGCCGAGTGAATCTTTCTTTGGCAACATGGGCAGGCTGACAGCAGCGCGAGCTAAAGTAATGGCAAATTTCTTGACTTATTTCTGAATGTGAATGTTCTTTAGAAAAGGGATGCGGCGTTGCTTCTCCCCCGTGTAAAGGTCACGCATTCCAGACGTGGTTATGAGCGAACAGTTGCCGCAAGTGTTTGAAAAGAGCAAGAGAGGAAGCAGCCCTGCCCCGTGTGAGGATCAAACTCAGGACCTTCAGACAATGAGACTGACGCGCTACCAACTACGCCAACGAGGCCAGCTGCAGTACACAGCTGGAAAGTTTGCCTCATATGGATTTCAGTCGCCCGTTCCCTAATCTTTAGACGCCCTCTGCTGGATGTTGCATTTGCCTTTTGATCTCACCGATACTTTTTTGGTCTGTTTCTGTTGCGAGTCCGTTTTTCAGATCTCACCTAGCACAAGTCTCTCTGGCTGAAGTGGCCTCTCTGCTTCAGCATCGTGCCCTCACTCAGCCATTAAAAACGTCACTCGGACTTCTGACATGCTGACATGAAATGTCAAGAGAGAGTGGCGGAGACGCTTAAGGCAGAGAGAAGATGAAGAGGGGGCGTCGCTGCAAAATGATTGACAGCTGCATGACGCTCTCCATGCAAGGCGTGACCACAGGCTAAAGGACACCTTTCGGCACATCAAGCTCTAAGCACACACCTGGAGGACGTGGGAAATGATCCCGTTATCTCTCGCATGCAAAGCGAGCGCTGTACCATGCAAGCTAACCCCCCTCGCTGGGGTTATGCCTCGGTGTCACCTAGTGCCGCTTGTTCCCCTCTTACCGGGTGCAGTTCACTGCCCTTCGTCTGCAAGGCAGTCGTGTAATTGCAGCTTTCTTGACTTATTGATGAAGGTCTGACTGGACGAGCGAATGACGCCTCTCCCCCGTCCTCAAGCTCGCTGACAGAATAAAATGGAAAGTGCTGCCGTGGCTCATTGGTTTAGGGGTATGAGTCTCACTTAGGGTGCGGGAGGTCCTGGGTTCAACTCCTGGATGAGCCCTTGTGTGTTCTTTTTGTCCTCGTCCACAAGACTGGGAACTGCATGGGCGAATGTGAAGAAGATCCTTCTCGAACGTGCAAAACGTGCGAGAAGAGGGGGCGCTTGTTTCCAGCCAAAACTTCTCGCGTGTGAGACGAGCTGACCATCGCTGCAGGAGGTGGGAGGGTCACTCTGGTAGACAGAGCTGACCTTCGGCAATAGGATTTATACTCTCCAAGATGATATTTGCACTTTCTGGAGAGGCGATTTTCTCCACTTCAGTAGCCAGATTTCGTCGATTGCGTGGAGAGGGCTGTAGAATGTGGCAGCGCCTTTCCTGCTCCGTCCATGACAGGCGTGCTGGTCTCTGGAGAGAGAGCACGGTCCATCAGCGCACTCCAATAAAGGCACTGGAAGCAGCTGAATCGCAATGGCGAAGCTCAACGCTGGGCCGCTGGGCATATCTTACCACCGTTTCCGTAGTGTAGTGGTTATCACGTTTGCCTCACACGCGAAAGGTCCCCGGTTCGAAACCGGGCGGAAACAGACTTATTTTGTCGCCACGCACAAAAGGGGATTGGGGATTCGCCTAGCGCTGTGATCGAACAGACCCACTCACCCCTTAGTGTGGCGGGATCTGCACAGTGCATGTCGCAGCGCATCCTGCTTTCACTTCAATGCGCGTCCTGATGTACCCCGGTCTCCCGCGTGACAGGTGGGGACAGGTGACAGGTCCTATACTAACGAGGAAGACATCGCTCTCTCCGACCCCCGGCATTGTGTCCCGACCCACCGTGCTGGAAGCCGACGGGTGCTGTGATTCCTTTAAGGAGCAGAAATGACAACCGAGGAGCCGAGAGATCATTTCAGCATTTCGCGTCTGAACGGAAAACACAAACGACCAACTCGGAATGACTTGCCTTTGACGCTTTTCAAAGCGTTCTTTGTGCACGACGACTGCGCCGCCTAGCAGATACAAATGGGTTGTACAACTTTGAACTAGCAAATGGAAGAGGGCTAAGCCCCCTCTCTTTTAGCCCAGGTTCAATCTGTCTCCCAGAATCACCAGGGCGCACACACACACACCCGTGCCGTTGAAGTGCTCTGCTTCATTTCTAAGGGCAACTCAACATTCACTCCTACCCCGAGTGCAGAAAAGACAGTGTCTGCAGCAACAGCAGCTCAGGTCTCTGCACAGGAGCTAAGCTGCCCCCATCTCCTCTGCTCTGCGGCTCCTGCGGAGTGGAGTCCTGCCTGGAGCTGTGTTTGCAGGCGGCGGCTCCCCGTGCCCTGTCTGTGCGTCGTGAAATTAATTAATAACGTTAATAAATTTATAAAGTTAATTTATAAATTTATAAAGTTAATAAAGTTATAAATTAGAAATTAATAACGATATAATTATATTCATGTACCGCAACACAAGAATAGTACACGCTGTACATTGTCTGTCGATAATGTTTCTGTAGTGCTTTTTCAGCACTCAGCACGTGACTGTGCTGGTGGTGCTGTGGGTTAGGTTCCTGACTTCCATATCACACGGTCTATGATTGAATCCCATTGAACTATGACTTTATTTTTTAACAAACATTTCTTTGAAAAAATGAAACGTTTCCCTTGGTCAGAGATTAAATAAAACCTCACTTTTTTTGAGCAGAAGGTTTACTGTGACCTGAGAAGGGCCGGCATCCAATCACGGTGGTACACACACACGCTCTCACCTATATGAGCTACACGGCTACCAAGATGATCTCAGGTGCGCCGAGCTGGTACGGAACATATTGAACTGATCGACGGCGAATTGTCTCTCAGACAGGCTTTTCACCTCTGAGCTCCCTGACTGACAGTGATCAGCTAGGTAGTGAAACAGTCAGCTGCTTCTAAGCCTTAAACAGCTGCATCTCGGCGCTTCCACGGAGAGATGATTTGAAAGCCGAACATCACCCGTTGGGAACACCTTACTATCACTAGTTTAAGAGACTCTTAAGGTCTTGCAGAGGTGCCTGTCTAATAGCATGCACTTTGCAAGCTATAGGTGTTTAGGCTGAGGCAGAATGCCTGTTAACAAAATGTTTTTCTAAAGGTGTGTCCAAGTGGCTGCAAAAGGACAACACTCCTGGGGCGCCGTGGCTTAGTTGGTTAAAGCGCCTGTCTAGTAAACAGGAGATCCTGGGTCCGAATCCCAGCGGTGCCTTCTTTGTTCTGTCTTCTCGAACAGTACTGGTCATTATGGACAACCGCCTACGGCTAGACTTAATTAAATGCAAGTATTCATTTCCTGTCTTTAACGCGACTTGTTTTTCTTAAAATGGATGCAACTTGCAAAACATGAAATACAAACCTTGCTAATCAGCGCTAGCGGCTGGCAAAAAAAAAAGAAGTCAGCAATGTTTTTTTTCTTTAACCTTAACCCTGCTAATGGAGAAGAGTTAATCGACCGAGTCTATGCAGCTTAAACGGTGCGCATGTCGGGTCCTTAGCTGAAAGGGTGGTAAATCACGCTCACCCCAGTCCTTAATCTTTTAAAGAGGATACAAAATTGAACCTAGTCGCCACATCACATACATCCTATTCAACGATAAAAAGGTAACATCTATCCTCGTCCAGAGTAAATCTCACGTTGAGGGCATATTTTTTTCCACTTTACCATGAGTCGGGCTCGGCTGCACAGAGGAGAGAGCAGAGCAATGAGGTCACGGGGACAGGGGAGTCACATGCTGGCGGTTTGAATACGCGGAAGATCACTGAGGGATCCACAGTATGTGGACCCTCCGTGCGCCATCAGTCCGCACTCCGGACTCTGAATCCTGCCATCCGAGTTAAGATCTCGGCGGAACCTGAGGCGCAGTTCCTTCTTAAAACGTAATCTGGTGAGCATTTCTAGAATCGTACTTGTATAGATGCAGCCTTTAATGTGTTGCTAGGTTAAAATTGATGACTTCTTGAACTTCAGTAGGCAACTGCCCTCTTGATTTCGGATTTAATTTCTTTATTACAGGGGCGCTTTTATGAAGACAGAGTCATGTTCAGGTACTTTGCTTGATGGAGGAAGCTCATTTCGGACTCTGTGATCTGCTCACCTGGAAAGGTCTACTGTACTACTACAAGAGAGAAGTAGAGTCTGGAAGAAGGGACAATTTTATGATGCTTTGGAAGGTAATGCTTTTTTTTCTTTGAAATCGAAATGAATCAGAATATCAGTGCAAAAGACAAACTCTTGGTTTGGTTCAAAGAGATATGGTTTTAAAACAGACAAAATGTAGAAAACAGGTGTTTCTCACTTTTGGAAAAGAATGGACCGGGGGTAATATTTTACTAGTTGCAGGGCTGAGATCACTGGGTTACAGTCCTGTAGTGTCACACCAGGGACAGTGGCGCAATGCATAATGCATCTGACTACGGATTAGGAGATTGTAGGTTCGACTCCTACCTGGCTCGGGTCGTTTTAAAACACATCGGGCTATTCCCCAAGTAGCCTGTGCTACTTACTGCATTGTAATCGTACCAAGTAAGAGATTTCCTTCATATAAATGAACTGCACCTGACAGCTTTAGAATAACACCTGGGCTCAGTACGGTGCTGAGAGCTCAGCGTTGCTGTTCTAATTAGCACGCACGATTGTTGCTAGTTGAAAACTTTTCCCAATACCCCGCTTCCGCTGGTTTGCAATACAATCGGCGAAAGCAATTTTTGACAGTCTCGTCAGAGACTGAGCAAGGTGTTTAAAGACAGATTTTGTCATGGTGACATCATGGTAGAAAGAAACGAGCTTGTTACGTCTCAACAGAAACGCTCTTTATCTCTTTCAGCGTTATGCAGAGAACAGCGTCTGTCGAGATCACTTTTGAGTCAGCGCGAAACGCCGTGTGCTGTCAGTTTGATTTCATATTGCTCGTAGCGGCGCCCGGCTTTTGTCTGTCAAACGTTAGGTTGCGCTTCTTCATGCTGCATCGTCGGCATGAGTGGAGCTTTTTAAACGTCTGTACTTACTGCGCCCCATAAGAAATCGTTTGTCCCCGTTCAAAAGAGATTGTGCGATGTCCTGCAGCGTTTGCAAAGCAAACCTTTGACAGTTTGAAAAGAGGAATTTATTGTGCTTCCTGTGCGTGCAGTAGTTACAAAGTTGAAGGTCTTTACACGATCTGCTGCAGTTTTCAGTGGGCGAGCTTTGTCAGATGGCTTGGAAAAACGCACTGTGTTTCGGCTCGGGAAACATCATGGGCAGTGTCCTGCATGTTTTCTGTGTATAGCTGTCTTTTAACACATACAGAATTCATTAGAAATCATTGATTTCTCCAATTAACAAGGGTCCCTTTTGAACCTGCGAGAAGCATTCCTTCAATGTAACAGATTTACTCCGGGGAAAGGCAGCATGACATTGAGAGTAGCTCAAGCTTTCAGCACCCGTATCGGACTGCGTGTATGCAGACACCGCTCAGAATCCCCTGTAAGATTCTCCTTCAATTCCGTTTTGCAGTGCTTTAGCTCTTTCAAAAGGCTTCGCTTTGCTAGTCATAATCCAAGGCTCATGACAGCATTTGAAACCAATTGCCACTGCGTTGGCCAGGAATCGAACCCAGGTCAACTGCTTGGAAGGCAGCTATGCTCAACACTATACCACCAATGCACGCCCACAGGTGCCCTGCAGGACACCACCAGAGAATGCTCACGATTTCGGAAGCTGTCTCCGGGACGTGCTGATTCCACACATCCTGAATAAATCATGATATTGTTAGTTGCTGTAGCTAGACGTTCAAATGAGTTTCATGGCCAGATGGACTGTTTCCTCCAGCGATTTCGATTTTTAAGAACTTTTATTTCCTTTTCACAATAAAATACAGGGCATCACAAATGCTTTACATTAATATACATACTTAAAACAGTATATATGATCACATCTTATTACATTTTGACACGGTACGAGTTACATAGCAACAATTTCTTTTTTCTGAAGCAAATCACATTCTTTACTTAAACATGATAGTGTTTTTCACAGTTTCTTGAGATATTGACCTATGCCCTCGATTTCCCACAGATTTTCTGCTTCCTCCCTCCCTTCTCTCCACAGATCTCTGAGGTAATAGTTCTCTCGGGTGATGAACAGGGCCAGGCTACCTGCAGCCTTGACTGGGATCTTGATGCCTTTGAACAGCCCCATGTTCCTCACTCTCCACAGGGCGTCTTTCCCACTGTTCACCACGGCCCAGATCCTGTCAAACACGTCAGGAGGAAGTTTGACAGGAGAGATGCCGTATATGACGAAAGCAGCGGTCAGGGTAAATTGGGGCGAGAGAGCCTGCAACCAATCTTCAAACTGTGCCCAGAAGGCCTTAGCAAAAAAGCAGGACCACAGGAGATGGGTCACAGTCTCCTCCTCGCTGCAGCCCACCCTAACGCAGCGAGGGCTGGGTGTGAGGACCATACGGTACAAGGAAGTTCGTACCGGTAAGCACTGGTGGATGACACTCCAGGCTAAATCTCTGTGAATGTTGCACAGAAACTTAGAGGATGTGTGTTTCCACACCTTCCTTGTTTGGGCTGATGTTAAAATGCCCACAGGGGTCTGCCTATTGTTCTGGGGTGCAAAGAAATCTTCCAGTTTTTGGACGCTGACATCTCGGAGGGGAATATGGCCAATTGTGTGAGATCTTAGAAAACTTTTAACTGTCCCATAAATTGCAGGGCATGTGTCAGAGAGTGGGACATCCAGCTTGGGTCTGACACCCCACACTCTGAACACCTCCCTACCTACCCAGAGCCTGGAAAAATAAGTCCAGGTACGCGCTGCAGGTGCTGTTGCAAAGCCTCTCAGCACAGAGGCCAGGAAAATGCACAGCAGCTTCGTAGCAATATCTGGGACAGACTTCCCCCCTGAGGGTAGCGGCCTGTACATTATTTCCCTTCTGAGTCTTTCCTGCTTCACACCCCATAGAAATTGAAACATCAATCTCCTCAGCACCGCCGCAACACGGTGTGGGATTGGGAAGGTAGAAGCCAGAAAATTCAAGACAGGCAAGAGCTTGGCTTTGATGACCAGCACCTTCCCTGTCATGGTGAGGTCTCGGTTCTTCCATTGCATCAGTTTTTTGTTTAAGATTGGCAATTTGTTCTGCCAATTTACTGTTCCCATCTCTTCTCCAAAATACACCCCCAGGACCTTAATTCTCTTCTCTTGCAGCCTGAGATCATGTCCTTCTTTTGGCTCCCTCCAGTTCTGATAAAAAATCTCGCTCTTTGATTTGTTAATTTTTGCAGAGGAAGCCAAAGAGAACCGATCACAGCACTGCAGAGCTCTACTAATTGAGGCATTGTCAGAGAGGAGCAGGGTGACGTCATCCATGTATAGAGATGTCTTTACCTCTCCTCCCCCACTTCCAGGTACTGGTATCCCATTAATGGCCTGATCCTGGCGCAAGGCACAGGCTAAGGGCTCCATAGCCAAAACGAATAACAAGGGGGATAATGGCCAGCCCTGAGAGAAAAGCACAGAAGGCAGCAGGCTCTGGAGAGCAGGTAAGAGACGGAGCCTTGTGGGCAGGCGAGCAGGCCCGTTTTTTGTAAATTGCTGAAAAGGTTTGTTCGGTGTGTGGCAGGCGCACGTCGCGAGCTTGCGTGGCGATCTGCCGGTCTGGAGTTATGCAAATGAGGCCGAATTGCATCTCGGGACATGCTGCGAATGCGCAACGGCGACTGCAGATGTGTAGGAAACGGCGCGCTCGTTTTCTCGTTTTGCCCACACTTTTGAGTGTTAGTGTGGCGTGTGAGTGTGTGAAAGAGTGGGCCCAGCAGGACGCGGTGGCGTGCGGGGCGAGGAGGTGGCCTAGGCTGCGCGATTTGTGCTGTGGGTGCGGGCCGCTTGCAGGAGCCTGTTTAACTCATACTTACCTGGCAGGGGAGATACCTTGATCAAGAAGGAGGTTCACCCAGGGCGAGGTTTGGCCATTGCACTCCGGCTGTGCTGACCCCTGCGAATTCCCCAAATGTGGGAATCTCGACTGCATAATTTCTGGTAGTGGGGGACTGCGTTCGCGCTCTCCCCTGATGTGCTTGGTCCAAAATCAGATACGGGAGGGTTAGGACACCACGAGCTGCGTGGCTGCGGAAGGATCCCGGTTCGACAGGAGTGGACGCCGCTGCTGGTTCTCGCTGGCTTTTAGTTAGGGGTCCGGAGAAGCATCTCAAGCTTGTTCCACTACTCCTTCCGGACGTTCATTCCCTTTTCAAAGTCAGTCGTTTTGCTGTAGTCTGCGTTCTTTAGGCTGATTATCGAGGTTAGCCTTTATTTGGTCATGGGGGGCCTCGGTACTGTATGCTGAGTCTAAAGACAGTTTCACCCGTTTTCTGATTGCTCGGTTCTGTACCAGTGCAGACATGTCAAACAGTGAATGGCTGTACCTCTATTGTATCCGTGCTCAATGAATGAAATCGGTAACAAATGAATATATGTCTAGTTATACGAAAAACGAGTGGTTTATCGACTCATCTTCATTTGCAGATTTAGAGGCAGCTTCGATATTCGTTTTACAGATATATTATTACAAAATATTACATAATATTTTTTTTGAATATGGGTCACACACATGCCACAGCAGCAAAACATCTCTAGAGATGAGGCTATAGATCACCTTTCCATCCTGCAGGTTTTCCTCCCAAAGCCTACGGCACCAACGGCGACCCCTGCTGGCCGGGAGAGCAAAAGCTTACAGCACCTGGTATTCCCAGGAAGTCTCCCATCCAAGTACTAACCAGGCCCGACGCTGCTTAGCTTCCGAGATCAGACGAGATCGGGCGTGTTCAGGGTGGCGTGGCCGTAAGCGAAAGCCCCGGCGCCTGACTCGCTACTTGAAGCTGTGTGTGGCGGGGGTTCCGTGCCCCCCGAGCGGGACTGAAGGATCGTTCGTGTGCAACTCTTTGGAAAGGAGCTGCTTTCCAAATCGCATTGCGTGCCTGGATGTTGGCGAATGCGCTCCCTTGTGTTGGCTCGTCCCGCACTGGAGGAGGACAAACAATCTGCACGGAGGAGCACCAGGCAAGTCTTCACCAGACAAAAACCTCCAGTGCACAGCACTCTGGAAACATTTCGGGGCTTTCGCGTGTTTATTTCAGCACGTAAAGCGCACCGGTCCAACACGTCGGCCGGGCGCGCGGCGCCTCCGCCCTCTTGTGGCCTTGCGGCGTCAGAGCAAGAGGCTCCTTCTCGCTGCCCTTCCGCTGTGTTGCAGGGCCCCGAGAGGGAACCCGGAGCGCGCACTTTGTGGGGGGCGGGGGACCGCGTTCGCGCTCTGCCCCCGGTCTCTTGCGCGAGTACTAAATCTCACGGACAGGGGGGCCTCGTCATTGATTGTTACAGGTGAGACGGGGATTAGGAGGAGACCCCGACTGATGGGTAAAGGGGAGCACTAACACCAGAGGGACACCCCCGGCGTCTCTTTTTGAGAGACGCCCTGGGGTTTCCTAATGGCCAAGGAGGGTCGGGACCTCGGTTTGACGCCTCCCCCGAAGGACGGCGCCTGTTTGTGCAGCAGAGTGTCGCCATCAGGAGGCTGGGGCGTAAGAGAGCCACACAGCCCGCAGGGTGAGCGCTCCCTACTGGTCCCAGTCACACCTCTTGCAGGAGCAGCAGCAACCGGAGCTTTTCCGGGGTGGAATCTCCCATCCGGGTGCCGGCCAGGCTCACACCTGCTGGGCTGCCCCGGGGGTGAGCCCAGTCGAGAGTCGCAGGGCCAGATCTAGTCACCGGGGAGAAACGATACAAGTGAAGGATTGCTCGGCTCTCGGCACTTGAAAAGACCGACAAATGTCTCGTTCCCGCCGGAGCTGAATGTACCCGCATGTGTGGTGTCGTCTTCTTCCCCCGCCCCGCTGTGTTTGCTGTATTGTCTCTGAAGCCGGCCCCCCCGAGACGAGACGGGCTGTTCCTGTGCCCCAATTAACACTTTACAGGTGCCATTCCCCGGCATTGTGGCCATTGTCGGTGCTCACACGCGATAAGATAAGGCGGAGGAGAGCGGGGCATGCCCAGCGGCAGACATTCAAGGAGGGGGCAGTGCGAGGTGAGGTGAGGTGCGACACGCCGGAGCCCCGACGCAGCTAATGCGGAGCACTTGTTGGACTGGCATCGAAAGGACGTGTGCGCACGGAGCGAGCCTTCCCTGCGGCGGAGCGCGGGAACTTTCTCCCCCCCTCCCGCTGCAGGAGTTGTGTGCGCTGCAGCGGTGCCGAGAGAAAAGCACAGAAGGCAGCAGGCTCTGGAGAGCAGGTAAGAGACGGAGCCTTGTGGGCAGGCGAGCAGGCCCGTTTTTTGGAAATTGCTGAAAAGGTTTGTTCGGTGTGTGGCAGGCGCACGTCGCGAGCTTGCGTGGCGATCTGCCGGTCTGGAGTTATGCAAATGAGGCCGAATTGCATCCCGGGACATGCTGCGAATGCGCAACGGCGACTGCAGATGTGTAGGAAACGGCGCGCTCGTTTTCTCGTTTTGCCCACACTTTTGAGTGTTAGTGTGGCGTGTGAGTGTGTGAAAGAGTGGGCCCAGCAGGAGGCGGTGGCGTGCGGGGCGAGGAGGTGGCCTAGGCTGCGCGATTTGTGCTGTGGGTGCGGGCCGCTTGCAGGGGCCTGTTTAACTCATACTTACCTGGCAGGGGAGATACCTTGATCAAGAAGGAGGTTCACCCAGGGCGAGGCTCGGCCATTGCACTCCGGCTGTGCTGACCCCTGCGAGTTCCCTGTTGTAACAGAAGAAACAAGGTTCTTGATCCCGAGATGAAGTAAAACAGATGAGTTTATTGCATGCAAGGAACAATAAAGCCGAAGTCTTGTTTCTCGCAAGAAACAACAAAACCGAAGTATTGTTCCCCGTACTGTTACAAACTTTTGGGTTATATACAGTTTTCTTCTCCGTTTCTGACGTCACTCGGTCCGATGGTAAAGAGGGGGGTTCATGGTATTTGGCCAGTTTACGATGTTCTGGGCAAATGGTCAGTTTAACATTACACCCAGGGGGGTTCCTAGCTGGCATCTGCAATCCTTATCAGTTACCCCCCTTTCCTGCCATAAACCCCTGCTTGTGACTTGGAAGTCTAAACCCCCTACAGAAAAGATTAAATTCAAACCCCCGTCTTCACATCTTTCTTCATTCCCCCCTTATAAAATATGGCATACGTCAGTGTAGCCTATTTTTATACATACAATGTCAGGGCAGATCTTTCCTTTCTTGGCGAACAGGTATGTATTGCCATGACATTGTACGTTCCACGGTTATGGCAAGATGTGATACATGTTTTTGTGCACGTGATGATTACAATTATACATATAAACAATACTATTCCTACAAATAAACACTGTAAAAAAGTTCCGCCCCAGGCCCCAAACACAGACTTTACCCAAGATCCAATTCCCCAATTTTCAGTATAATAGTCCTGATATTTCTGTCCCTCATTGTAAATGTGTTGGGCCAGATCTGAGATGTGCTCAGAATTATCAGGGATATATGTGCAGCATTCAGTGCCAATTACTGCACAAGTTCCTCCTTGGGCCGCCAGTACATAATCTAAAGCTAGTCGGTTCTGCATGGCCACTGTTCTGAGGGCTACCATCTCATCATTAACAGCCTTCAGACTAGATGAGGTAGAATTTGCTAATTCTTCTAAAGTCGAAGCCATTTGAATTAACTCTCGACTCAGAAAGTTCATGCCGGCTTGTGGAAATATTATACCTAAATAATATTCCCAATCAGCCAATTTTCTTTGTGGTCTGTGGTTAGGTCCGAAGGGGGTGTGGGTTTGAACACGGATATGAGGAACCACATATCCTAAATAACATGAGCCAGACCACTGGGCTGGCAACCATGGGTAGGCTCGTTTTCCACAAATGAAATATGTTCCGTTTGGCGCTCCCCATGCCTCTGAAAATAAGAAACTTATACCGAATTGTGGGGTGTGCCGATCCCATCCTGGAATTTGGAAGGTAGAGGTGGATATATTTGCAGCGATGGTAAGGTTGCAACGACTCCATCCAACCAAGTGCAGACCATTAGTGTGCTGAAAACATATGTTTCCCTCACGTTCCTTATTTAGAGTCAGGTATGGTGGTGTATGGCTTCTGTTATATTTAGGAGCGTAAGAGCCTGTGAAACTCGTGGGCTCTAAGCCTCGCTCCTGTAGATATTGTAATGTTGTGCAGGTTAAAGTCGTGTTATGGCAACCCCCATAGTTTGTCATATTAAAATCTCCTAAATTATCCCTCCAAATGATCATGCCTATGACTTCCTCGAGACGCCAAGGAATGGCCCCCATAGGAAGTCCTCCCTGTACATATTTGGGTAATGCGGCACACACCCAGCAGGCACTTTGGTTGGTTTTCTTAGCTGTCAGATAGGAGAGGCCTAAAAAGGAATTAATTCCATGTTCTCCTTTGTGGGAGAGATGATCATTAATCCCTGCGGAACATAGTTCTACAGCAACAATTATCATTATTGACAGAAATGATTTCATTCTGGGTCCGGGGATGAGGCTCGTCGGCAGTGTGACGCGTGGATCCAGCGATCTTTTCCTTCCACTCGAACCGCAGACTCGGTTGTCAACAGGATCTGGTAGGGTCCGTCCCACCTGGGCTGGAGAACCTGTGAAGGAAATTTCCTGATCCACACCCACTCTCCTGGGATGAGGTCGTGCCCTCCTTCAGGTGGTGGTCCCCACGCCTCCAGGACCTGCTCGCGGGCTCCTTGGGTGGCCTCTGTCAGCAACTTGCAATAATACAAAGGAATGGTTGATCCATCTGAGGAAACCCCAGTCTCAGCACCTGTAAGAGAGCTTGTTTCAAATTATTACAGGCGGCTTTTGCTGCGGGAACCAAGGCAATCTTGTCCTTGTACTGCACTCCCCCCTTAAGCAGATCTGTTAAGAGTTGTGCTCACCCTGTAAAAAACATTGCACCCAGGCCCTGTTAAAATTTCACAATGCTAGACACAAAAGGGCCTTATCATAACTGCTTCTATTAGACACTCTAAAGCTGAAGCAACTCAGACTTGTGGGTTTCCTTGTCAGGGGAAGCACTCAGAATACCATCAACATACTGAGTGATCACAGCCAGTTGAAGCCACGTGATACCCTGTTCTGCATAGTCATTCTTTGTAATGCATAATATTCCAACCCAATAGATCTGGAATAAAACCACCCATTAAAATCTGGTACTCGGCAAGTAAAACTTGCTGTCCCAATACTCCTGTGGCCTCCTGCCATCTTCCCCTATACATTGCTCTATAGTACACTGTTGAACAGAGGAGTGAAACAAGCATGACAGTAGTGCTCCAGTATCCCCTAACAGAGAAACCACCACTCCATTAACAGTACATTTTTATCCACTGGACTGGGACAGACTTAGGGAGGCTACAAGGGATTTACAGGATCTAATCGTTAGGTAAACAGATTTTCTCACAAGACGTTATTCTCCCCAGTCTCGATTCTAAACCTACAGCGTTTCAGCATGTCTGGTTTCGAGACATTCGAATAAAACCAAATTGTTTCCACTATTGCAACTAATTGTATAAATTACAATTTATAATAATTTATAATAATACAAAAACTGTTTAACTACTTTTACGTCCACCTGTACTGTACTTATACGTTTCAGACGCTCTTATATTTTCCAATCTCCTTAAGTTGATTTTCGTCAAGTCTCTGTAGTTACGTCTCTAGCCAGTCCCGCTGGCTAAACACACTCACACCGTCATTTAGTATACCAAAACTCACAGTTACACACATACATGCCGGCACACAAATTCATAAAACACACATACACATCGAGAATATATTTTTCTCTTCGTAATACAATGTGCTGTATTCTTGTTTTACTTCTACATGAATCCTTTTAATTCCTGAAGCACACTCCAGGTTCGCTGCATTTCTAATTTCGGGTGCGGTACTTTAGCCCACCGGTCAATATCTTACGGTTTTGGATTTGATCGTATGGGGGAAATCAGGGAAGGTAGGTGCGATTGCAGACCCCCTCGACGGGGTGCGAGACAGTGTTAGAGTGGCGCTGTCATCAACGGCACCAGCCCCTGCTACATCAAGTCCTTTCCCACTTCGAGTGAGAGTACAGACCTGCGGGCGCCCTCCCTCTAACAGGGGAGACCCTGATCCGTCTATATCACACTCATACCAAGTGTTATCCCAATCAGACCCCCCTTCTCCATATGGCCACTGAGGGAATTGATCCCAATTATTTTCGTTTCCTGCCTGTTTGTTCCCCTGTGGGAGAGCAGGACATAACTTAGTCGCCGGCTGCAGCACATTAACCAGTGCAGCGTGACCAGGAGTTAATTCCTTCTTTAGTTTCTCATTCTCCTGTACTGCCTCTTCTAGCTTTTTTTCCTATACTCTTTCGTAGCGAGTAAAGTATATTTTCTTCCGGGTTTTTATTTTCCCCGTAAACACACTTTTAAGTCACATCCCAATTTCTTTCTTTTTCGTCATGTATCTGCCACTACTGGTGCCGGCCGTGCACCAGGGTGGGAGCTACATGCTTGTGCTTTTGCCAATCAATACTCATATGCTTTCTTTACAGGCGTCTTCGCCCCAAATTCCCTCTGACAAGCTCAGCTTTTTCCATATTTTTCTCCTTCTTTTCCGTCAACTTACACTTTTCCGATATTTAAACGGACCCTTCCACCACTTTCTCAAACCATCAGTTAGCGCACATGTTCGGTCTCTTTAAGATTTACTTTTGTCGTGTGTGAGGTAACAGCTCATTCAGTAGGGGGATGTTTTCACTTGGAAAAACCTGTGCATTCCTGCACTCATTCAGCTAAGGGCATCTGTTACCTCCAGATCTAAATGCCTCTCCGAGACTTTAGAGAGGACTTACACCGCACTGTTCACAGGTAAGAAACGAGACCTCGAAAACCCCCTTTCTTGATCAGTAATTCACCATCCCCAGAACGCCAGCATCGCTGCTTTTGCCCCGGGGTGGACTTACGCACTGAGCTCAATCAGGGCGATTCTCGGGTCTCAACGTCCTTAAAATCCTGCTACTTAATGCTTTGCTCTTTTATTATGAGGTGTGTTTATGTTAGTGTCGTGCGTGTGTATATGTATTTCACAAACAAGGAAAACACCAAAAACATAAATACATATATCTCTTCTACTCCTGTTTCCTTTAAAACAAAAAAAAAACCACGCCACGCCAATCTGTGCACGATCAAGGCGTAGCTAATCTCAGGACCCCGGGCGTAATTAAAGCCCACACCAATCCTGGATTATACGTGCATTTAATGCACCACTCAGCTCCAGAACCCCGGGCGCAATTAAGGCCCACACCGATCCCGAGCCACAGAACTCCGGGTGCAATTAAGACCCACACCAGTTCTGACCTTCAGAACTCCGGGTGCAACTAAGACCCACACCAGTCCTGAACTACGTGCATTTAATGCACCACTTGCTCTAGAACCCCGGGCGCAATTAAGGCCCACACCGATTCAGAGCATCAGAACTCCGGGTGCAATTAAGACCCAAACCAGTTCTGACCTTCAGAACTCCGGGTGCAATTAAGACCCACACCAGTCCTGACTTCACGGTAAGGGTCCAAAACCCGTTCAAAACTCCACGCGCAATTAAGGCATACACCAGCTTCGAACGCCTGTACACAATACCGCGGAACCCCTGCCAGACCAAATTCTGGGCTTACAGCAAACAACCCATTACATACACCGGTGCCTTCCCCGGGCCAGAGGAATTCAGAAACTCACGTTTACTCCGTCATCTCGGGCGATTCTCGCAGGGAGCAGAGATTTCCCAATCGGTTAGAGAGAGTCGGGACTTTTAAATAAAAGAGGAGTCCTTACCTCTTAGTTATGTGCGCGCTGACCGTCTCTCCTGCCGATGGGAAGTTCTGCGCCTTCTGGAGCATCCTGCCGACTACGCCAAATTTGTTGTAACAGAAGAAACAAGGTTCTTGATCCCGAGATGAAGTAAAACAGATGAGTTTATTGCATGCAAGGAACAATAAAGCCGAAGTCTTGTTTCTCGCAAGAAACAACAAAACCGAAGTATTGTTCCCCGTACTGTTACAAACTTTTGGGTTATATACAGTTTTCTTCTCCGTTTCTGACGTCACTCGGTCCGATGGTAAAGAGGGGGGTTCATGGTATTTGGCCAGTTTACGATGTTCTGGGCAAATGGTCAGTTTAACATTACACCCAGGGGGGTTCCTAGCTGGCATCTGCAATCCTTATCAGTTACCCCCCTTTCCTGCCATAAACCCCTGCTTGTGACTTGGAAGTCTAAACCCCCTACAGAAAAGATTAAATTCAAACCCCCGTCTTCACATCTTTCTTCATCCCCAAATGTGGGAATCTCGACTGCATAATTTCTGGTAGTGGGGGACTGCGTTCGCGCTCTCCCCTGATGTGCTTGGTCCAAAATCAGATACGGGAGGGTTAGGACACCACGAGCTGCGTGGCTGCGGAAGGATCCCGGTTCGACAGGAGTGGACGCCGCTGCTGGTTCTCGCTGGCTTTTAGTTAGGGGTCCGGAGAAGCATCTCAAGCTAGTTCCACTACTCCTTCCGGACGTTCATTCCCTTTTCAAAGTCAGTCGTTTTGCTGTAGTCTGCGTTCTTTAGGCTGATTATCGAGGTTAGCCTTTATTTGGTCATGGGGGGCCTCGGTACTGTATGCTGAGTCTAAAGACAGTTTCACCCGTTTTCTGATTGCTCGGTTCTGTACCAGTGCAGACATGTCAAACAGTGAATGGCTGTACCTCTATTGTATCCGTGCTCAATGAATGAAATCGGTAACAAATGAATATATGTCTAGTTATACGAAAAACGAGTGGTTTATCGACTCATCTTCATTTGCAGATTTAGAGGCAGCTTCGATATTCGTTTTACAGACGGGTTTTTTTTTTGAATATGGGTCACACACATGCCACAGCAACAAAACATCTCTAGAGATGAGGCTATAGATCACCTTTCCATCCTGCAGGTTTTCCTCCCAAAGCCTACGGCACCAACGGCGACCCCTGCTGGCCGGGAGAGCAAAAGCTTACAGCACCTGGTATTCCCAGGCAGTCTCCCATCCAAGTACTAACCAGGCCCGACGCTGCTTAGCTTCCGAGATCAGACGAGATCGGGCGTGTTCAGGGTGGTGTGGCCGTAAGCGAAAGCCCCGGCGCCTGACTCGCTACTTGAAGCTGTGTGTGGCGGGGGTTCCGTGCCCCCCGAGCGGGACTGAAGGATCGTTCGTGTGCAACTCTTTGGAAAGGAGCTGCTTTCCAAATCGCATTGCGTGCCTGGATGTTGGCGAATGCGCTCCCTTGTGTTGGCTCGTCCCGCACTGGAGGAGGACAAACAATCTGCACGGAGGAGCACCAGGCAAGTCTTCACCAGACAAAAACCTCCAGTGCACAGCACTCTGGAAACATTTCGGGGCTTTCGCGTGTTTATTTCAGCACGTAAAGCGCACCGGTCCAACACGTCGGCCGGGCGTGCGGCGCCTCCGCCCTCTTGTGGCCTTGCGGCGTCAGAGCAAGAGGCTCCTTCTCGCTGCCCTTCCGCTGTGTTGCAGGGCCCCGAGAGGGAACCCGGAGCGCGCACTTTGTGGGGGGCGGGGGACCGCGTTCGCGCTCTGCCCCCGGTCTCTTGCGCGAGTACTAAATCTCACGGACAGGGGGGCCTCGTCATTGATTGTTACAGGTGAGACGGGGATTAGGAGGAGACCCCGACTGATGGGTAAAGGGGAGCACTAACACCAGAGGGACACCCCCGGCGTCTCTTTTTGAGAGACGCCCTGGGGTTTCCTAATGGCCAAGGAGGGTCGGGACCTCGGTTTGACGCCTCCCCCGAAGGACGGCGCCTGTTTGTGCAGCAGAGTGTCGCCATCAGGAGGCTGGGGCGTAAGAGAGCCACACAGCCCGCAGGGTGAGCGCTCCCTACTGGTCCCAGTCACACCTCTTGCAGGAGCAGCAGCAACCGGAGCTTTTCCGGGGTGGAATCTCCCATCCGGGTGCCGGCCAGGCTCACACCTGCTGGGCTGCCCCGGGGGTGAGCCCAGTCGAGAGTCGCAGGGCCAGATCTAGTCACCGGGGAGAAACGATACAAGTGAAGGATTGCTCGGCTCTCGGCACTTGAAAAGACCGACAAATGTCTCGTTCCCGCCGGAGCTGAATGTACCCGCATGTGTGGTGTCGTCTTCTTCCCCCGCCCCGCTGTGTTTGCTGTATTGTCTCTGAAGCCGGCCCCCCCGAGACGAGACGGGCTGTTCCTGTGCCCCAATTAACACTTTACAGGTACACCGGCATTGTGGCCATTGTCGGTGCTCACACGCGATAAGATAAGGCGGAGGAGAGCGGGGCATGCCCAGCGGCAGACATTCAAGGAGGGGGCAGTGCGAGGTGAGGTGAG
>NW_028291698.1:177500-268771 GCF_059453375.1 Lepisosteus platostomus
AGGTGAGGTGCGACACGCCGGAGCCCCGACGCAGCTAATGCGGAGCACTTGTTGGACTGGCATCGAAAGGACGTGTGCGCACGGAGCGAGCCTTCCCTGTGGCGGAGCGCGGGAACTTTCTCCCCCCCTCCCGCTGCAGGAGTTGTGTGCACTGCAGCGGTGCCAAGAGAAAAGCACAGAAGGCAGCAGGCTCTGGAGAGCAGGTAAGAGACGGAGCCTTGTGGGCAGGCGAGCAGGCCCGTTTTTTGGAAATTGCTGAAAAGGTTTGTTCGGTGTGTGGCAGGCGCACGTCGCGAGCTTGCGTGGCGATCTGCCGGTCTGGAGTTATGCAAATGAGGCCGAATTGCATCCCGGGACATGCTGCGAATGCGCAACGGCGACTGCAGATGTGTAGGAAACGGCGCGCTCGTTTTCTCGTTTTGCCCACACTTTTGAGTGTTAGTGTGGCTTGTGAGTGTGTGAAAGAGTGGGCCCAGCAGGAGGCGGTGGCGTGCGGGGCGAGGAGGTGGCCTAGGATGCGCGATTTGTGCTGTGGGTGCGGGCCGCTTGCAGGGGCCTGTTTAACTCATACTTACCTGGCAGGGGAGATACCTTGATCAAGAAGGAGGTTCACCCAGGTCAAAGGCTCGGCCATTGTACTCCGGCTGTGCTGACCCCTGCAAATTCCCCAAATGTGGGAATCTTGACTGCATAATTTCTGGTAGTGGGGGACTGCGTTCGCGCTCTCCCCTGATGTGCTTGGTCCAAAATCAGATACGGGAGGGTTAGGACACCACGAGCTGCGTGGCTGCGGAAGGATCCCGGTTCGACAGGAGTGGACGCCGCTGCTGGTTCTCGCTGGCTTTTAGTTAGGGGTCCGGAGAAGCATCTCAAGCTAGTTCCACTACTCTTTCCGGACGTTCATTCCCTTTTCAAAGTCAGTCGTTTTGCTGTAGTCTGCGTTCTTTAGGCTGATTATCGAGGTTAGCCTTTATTTGGTCATGGGGGGCCTCGGTACTATATGCTGAGTCTAAAGACAGTTTCACCCGTTTTCTGATTGCTCGGTTCTGTACCAGTGCAGACATGTCAAACAGTGAATGGCTGTACCTCTATTGTATCCGTGCTCAATGAATGAAAAAGGTAACAAACGAATATATGTCTAGTTATACGAAAAACGAGTGGTTTATCGACTCATCTTCATTTGCAGATTTAGAGGCAGCTTCGATATTCGTTTTACAGACGGGGTTTTTTTTTGAATATGGGTCACACACATGCCACAGCAACAAAACATCTCTAGAGATGAGGCTATAGATCACCTTTCCATCCTGCAGGTTTTCCTCCCAAAGCCTACGGCACCAACGGCGACCCCTGCTGGCCGGGAGAGCAAAAGCTTACAGCACCTGGTATTCCCAGGCAGTCTCCCATCCAAGTACTAACCAGGCCCGACGCTGCTTAGCTTCCGAGATCAAACGAGATCTGGCGTGTTCAGGGTGGTGTGGCCGTAAACGAATGCCTCGGCGCCTGACTCGCTACTTGAAGCTGTGTGTGGCGGGGGTTCCGTGCCCCCCGAGCGGGACTGAAGGATCGTTCGTGTGCAACTCTTTGGAAAGGAGCTGCTTTCCAAATCGCATTGCGTGCCTGGATGTTGGCGAATGCGCTCCCTTGTGTTGGCTCGTCCCGCACTGGAGGAGGACAAACAATCTGCACGGAGGAGCACCAGGCAAGTCTTCACCAGACAAAAACCTCCAGTGCACAGCACTCTGGAAACATTTCGGGGCTTTCGCGTGTTTATTTCAGCACTTAAAAAGCGCACCGGTCCAACACGTCGGCCGGGCGCGCGGCGCCTCCGCCCTCTTGTGGCCTTGCGGCGTCAGAGCAAGAGGCTCCTTCTCGCTGCCCTTCCGCTGTGTTGCAGGGCCCCGAGAGGGAACCCGGAGCGCGCACTTTGTGGGGGGCGGGGGACCGCGTTCGCGCTCTGCCCCCGGTCTCTTGCGCGAGTACTAAATCTCATGGACAGGGGGGCCTCGTCATTGATTGTTACAGGTGAGACGGGGATTAGGAGGAGACCCCGACTGATGGGTAAAGGGGAGCACTAACACCAGAGGGACACCCCCGGCGTCTCTTTTTGAGAGACGCCCTGGGGTTTCCTAATGGCCAAGGAGGGTCGGGACCTCGGTTTGACGCCTCCCCCGAAGGACGGCGTCTGTTTGTGCAGCAGAGTGTCGCCATCAGGAGGCTGGGGCGTAAGAGAGCCACACAGCCCGCAGGGTGAGCGCTCCCTACTGGTCCCAGTCACACCTCTTGCAGGAGCAGCAGCAACCGGAGCTTTTCCGGGGTGGACTCTCCCATCCGGGTGCCGGCCAGGCTCACACCTGCTGGGCTGCCCCGGGGGTGAGCCCAGTCGAGAGTCGCAGGGCCAGATCTAGTCACCGGGGAGAAACGATACAAGTGAAGGATTGCTCGGCTCTCGGCACTTGAAAAGACCGACAAATGTCTCGTTCCCGCCGGAGCTGAATGTACCCGCATGTGTGGTGTCGTCTTCTTCCCCCGCCCCGCTGTGTTTGCTGTATTGTCTCTGAAGCCGGCCCCCCCGAGACGAGACGGGCTGTTCCTGTGCCCCAATTAACACTTTACAGGTGCCATTCCCCGGCATTGTGGCCATTGTCGGTGCTCACACGCGGTAAGATAAGGCGGAGGAGAGCGGGGCATGCCCAGGGGCAGACATTCAAGGAGGGGGCAGTGCGAGGTGAGGTGAGGTGCGACACGCCGGAGCCCCGACGCAGCTAATGCGGAGCACTTGTTGGACTGGCATCGAAAGGACGTGTGCGCACGGAGCGAGCCTTCCCTGTGGCGGAGCGCGGGAACTTTCTCCCCCCCTCCCGCTGCAGGAGTTGTGTGCACTGCAGCGGTGCCAAGAGAAAAGCACAGAAGGCAGCAGGCTCTGGAGAGCAGGTAAGAGACGGAGCCTTGTGGGCAGGCGAGCAGGCCCGTTTTTTGGAAATTGCTGAAAAGGTTTGTTCGGTGTGTGGCAGGCGCACGTCGCGAGCTTGCGTGGCGATCTGCCGGTCTGGAGTTATGCAAATGAGGCCGAATTGCATCCCGGGACATGCTGCGAATGCGCAACGGCGACTGCAGATGTGTAGGAAACGGCGCGCTCGTTTTCTCGTTTTTCCCACACTTTTGAGTGTTAGTGTGGCGTGTGAGTGTGCGAAAGAGTGGGCCCAGCAGGAGGCGGTGGCGTGCGGGGCGAGGAGGTGGCCTAGGATGCGCGATTTGTGCTGTGGGTGCGGGCCGCTTGCAGGGGCCTGTTTAACTCATACTTACCTGGCAGGGGAGATACCTTGATCAAGAAGGAGGTTCACCCAGGGCGAGGCTCGGCCATTGCACTCCGGCTGTGCTGACCCCTGCGAATTCCCCCAATGTGGGAATCTCGACTGCATAATTTCTGGTAGTGGGGGACTGCGTTCGCGCTCTCCCCTGATGTGCTTGGTCCAAAATCAGATACGGGAGGGTTAGGACACCACGAGCTGCGTGGCTGCGGAAGGATCCCGGTTCGACAGGAGTGGACGCCGCTGCTGGTTCTCGCTGGCTTTTAGTTAGGGGTCCGGAGAAGCATCTCAAGCTAGTTCCACTACTCTTTCCGGACGTTCATTCCCTTTTCAAAGTCAGTCGTTTTGCTGTAGTCTGCGTTCTTTAGGCTGATTATCGAGGTTAGCCTTTATTTGGTCATGGGGGGCCTCGGTACTGTATGCTGAGTCTAAAGACAGTTTCACCCGTTTTCTGATTGCTCGGTTCTGTACCAGTGCAGACATGTCAAACAGTGAATGGCTGTACCTCTATTGTATCCGTGCTCAATGAATGAAATCGGTAACAAATGAATATATGTCTAGTTATACGAAAAACGAGTGGTTTATCGACTCATCTTCATTTGCAGATTTAGAGGCAGCTTCGATATTCGTTTTACAGACGGGGTTTTTTTTTGAATATGGGTCACACACATGCCACAGCAACAAAACATCTCTAGAGATGAGGCTATAGATCACCTTTCCATCCTGCAGGTTTTCCTCCCAAAGCCTACGGCACCAACGGCGACCCCTGCTGGCCGGGAGAGCAAAAGCTTACAGCACCTGGTATTCCCAGGCAGTCTCCCATCCAAGTACTAACCAGGCCCGACGCTACTTAGCTTCCGAGATCAGACGAGATCGGGCGTGTTCAGGGTGGTGTGGCCGTAAGCGAAAGCCCCGGCGCCTGACTCGCTACTTGAAGCTGTGTGTGGCGGGGGTTCCGTGCCCCCCGAGCGGGACTGAAGGATCGTTCGTGTGCAACTCTTTGGAAAGGAGCTGCTTTCCAAATCGCATTGCGTGCCTGGATGTTGGCGAATGCGCTCCCTTGTGTTGGCTCGTCCCGCACTGGAGGAGGACAAACAATCTGCACGGAGGAGCACCAGGCAAGTCTTCACCAGACAAAAACCTCCAGTGCACAGCACTCTGGAAACATTTCGGGGCTTTCGCGTGTTTATTTCAGCACTTAAAAAGCACACCGGTCCAACACGTCGGCCGGGCGCGCGGCGCCTCCGCCCTCTTGTGGCCTTGCGGCGTCAGAGCAAGAGGCTCCTTCTCGCTGCCCTTCCGCTGTGTTGCAGGGCCCCGAGAGGGAACCCGGAGCGCGCACTTTGTGGGGGGCGGGGGACCGCGTTCGCGCTCTGCCCCCGGTGTCTTGCGCGAGTACTAAATCTCACGGACAGGGGGGCCTCGTCATTGATTGTTACAGGTGAGACGGGGATTAGGAGGAGACCCCGACTGATGGGTAAAGGGGAGCACTAACACCAGAGGGACACCCCCGGCGTCTCTTTTTGAGAGACGCCCTGGGGTTTCCTAATGGCCAAGGAGGGTCGGGACCTCGGTTTGACGCCTCCCCCGAAGGACGGCGCCTGTTTGTGCAGCAGAGTGTCGCCATCAGGAGGCTGGGGCGTAAGAGAGCCACACAGCCCGCAGGGTGAGCGCTCCCTACTGGTCCCAGTCACACCTCTTGCAGGAGCAGCAGCAACCGCAGCTTTTCCGGGGTGGAATCTCCCATCCGGGTGCCGGCCAGGCTCACACCTGCTGGGCTGCCCCGGGGGTGAAGGATCGTTCGTGTGCAACTCTTTGGAAAGGAGCTGCTTTCCAAATCGCATTGCGTGCCTGGATGTTGGCGAATGCGCTCCCTTGTGTTGGCTCGTCCCGCACTGGAGGAGGACAAACAATCTGCACGGAGGAGCACCAGGCAAGTCTTCACCAGACAAAAACCTCCAGTGCACAGCACTCTGGAAACATTTCGGGGCTTTCGCGTGTTTATTTCAGCACTTAAAAAGCACACCGGTCCAACACGTCGGCCGGGCGCGCGGCGCCTCCGCCCTCTTGTGGCCTTGCGGCGTCAGAGCAAGAGGCTCCTTCTCGCTGCCCTTCCGCTGTGTTGCAGGGCCCCGAGAGGGAACCCGGAGCGCGCACTTTGTGGGGGGCGGGGGACCGCGTTCGCGCTCTGCCCCCGGTCTCTTGCGCGAGTACTAAATCTCACGGACAGGGGGGCCTCGTCATTGATTGTTACAGGTGAGACGGGGATTAGGAGGAGACCCCGACTGATGGGTAAAGGGGAGCACTAACACCAGAGGGACACCCCCGGCGTCTCTTTTTGAGAGACGCCCTGGGGTTTCCTAATGGCCAAGGAGGGTCGGGACCTCGGTTTGACGCCTCCCCCGAAGGACGGCGCCTGTTTGTGCAGCAGAGTGTCGCCATCAGGAGGCTGGGGCGTAAGAGAGCCACACAGCCCGCAGGGTGAGCGCTCCCTACTGGTCCCAGTCACACCTCTTGCAGGAGCAGCAGCAACCGGAGCTTTTCCAGGGTGGAATCTCCCATCCGGGTGCCGGCCAGGCTCACACCTGCTGGGCTGCCCCGGGGGTGAAGGATCGTTCGTGTGCAACTCTTTGGAAAGGAGCTGCTTTCCAAATCGCATTGCGTGCCTGGATGTTGGCGAATGCGCTCCCTTGTGTTGGCTCGTCCCGCACTGGAGGAGGACAAACAATCTGCATGGAGGAGCACCAGGCAAGTCTTCACCAGACAAAAACCTCCAGTGCACAGCACTCTGGAAACATTTCGGGGCTTTCGCGTGTTTATTTCAGCACGTAAATCGCACCGGTCCAACACGTCGGCCGGGCGCGCGGCGCCTCCGCCCTCTTGTGGCCTTGCGGCGTCAGAGCAAGAGGCTCCTTCTCGCTGCCCTTCCGCTGTGTTGCAGGGCCCAGAGACGGAACCCGGAGCGCGCACTTTGTGGGGGGCGGGGGACCGCGTTCGCGCTCTGCCCCCGGTCTCTTGCGCGAGTACTAAATCTCACGGACAGGGGGGCCTCGTCATTGATTGTTACAGGTGAGACGGGGATTAGGAGGAGACCCCGACTGATGGGTAAAGGGGAGCACTAACACCAGAGGGACACCCCCGGCGTCTCTTTTTGAGAGACGCCCTGGGGTTTCCTAATGGCCAAGGAGGGTCGTGACCTCGGTTTGACGCCTCCCCCGAAGGACGGCGCCTGTTTGTGCAGCAGAGTGTCGCCATCAGGAGGCTGGGGCGTAAGAGAGCCACACAGCCCGCAGGGTGAGCGCTCCCTACTGGTCCCAGTCACACCTCTTGCAGGAGCAGCAGCAACCGGAGCTTTTCCGGGGTGGAATCTCCCATCCGGGTGCCGGCCAGGCTCACACCTGCTGGGCTGCCCCGGGGGTGAGCCCAGTCGAGAGTCGCAGGGCCAGATCTAGTCACCGGGGAGAAACGATACAAGTGAAGGATTGCTCGGCTCTCGGCACTTGAAAAGACCGACAAATGTCTCGTTCCCGCCGGAGCTGAATGTACCCGCATGTGTGGTGTCGTCTTCTTCCCCCGCCCCGCTGTGTTTGCTGTATTGTCTCTGAAGCCGGCCCCCCCGAGACGAGACGGGCTGTTCCTGTGCCCCAATTAACACTTTACAGGTGCCATTCCCCGGCATTGTGGCCATTGTCGGTGCTCACACGCGGTAAGATAAGGCGGAGGAGAGCGGGGCATGCCCAGGGGCAGACATTCAAGGAGGGGGCAGTGCGAGGTGAGGTGAGGTGCGACACGCCGGAGCCCCGACGCAGCTAATGCGGAGCACTTGTTGGACTGGCATCGAAAGGACGTGTGCGCACGGAGCGAGCCTTCCCTGCGGCGGGGCGCGGGAACTTTCTCCCCCCCTCCCGCTGCAGGAGTTGTGTGCACTGCAGCGGTGCCAAGAGAAAAGCACAGAAGGCAGCAGGCTCTGGAGAGCAGGTAAGAGACGGAGCCTTGTGGGCAGGCGAGCAGGCCCGTTTTTTGGAAATTGCTGAAAAGGTTTGTTCGGTGTGTGGCAGGCGCACGTCGCGAGCTTGCGTGGCGATCTGCCGGTCTGGAGTTATGCAAATGAGGCCGAATTGCATCCCGGGACATGCTGCGAATGCGCAACGGCGACTGCAGATGTGTAGGAAACGGCGCGCTCGTTTTCTCGTTTTGCCCACACTTTTGAGTGTTAGTGTGGCGTGTGAGTGTGTGAAAGAGTGGGCCCAGCAGGAGGCGGTGGCGTGCGGGGCGAGGAGGTGGCCTAGGCTGCTCGATTTGTGCTGTGGGTGCGGGCCGCTTGCAGGGGCCTGTTTAACTCATACTTACCTGGCAGGGGAGATACCTTGATCAGCCTGTAGGTGGAGTAGTTGGATTGTTTTTCTTTTGTTGGAAGCAGTGTTCGATTTGCGGTTTTTGAAATGGCAACCTTTGGATCCCGTAAGAATGCTGTACGTTTTGAGCTCTTGGATGACCTCTTCATGGATCGTATGCAGTTCAGCAGAAAAGTGTTACAGAAGGAACTTGGCTTTGAACCTCGGCACTTGGATTTCATCTTCGCTCTCCCAGGTCAGAAAGCATTTGAGGTTGTATTTGCTACCTATCCTCTGTTTGAACAATGCGTGGATGTGTTTGAGGTAAAAAGAGGCAAAGTTCCTGCACTTGAGAAGATCAACTTGCAGCCTCTGACACAGAGAGAGAGGAAAACGGTGCATGTTGTTATGTTCTCGGAACTGGCAAAGACGGAGGACATTCACACCTGGCTTAACCAGTACTGCACCGTCCACCATGGAACTGAGGTTAGAGATGTTGATGGTATAAAAACAGGAGCAAGGAAATTCGAGGTTCGCTTGCTCACAGCGTAAATGGAGGCTTAAGGCACCTGCCCTCTACAATCCGGCTGGGCGCCTGCAATGGCTATGTGTTTTATGTGGGACAACCAAAGGTGTGTCGGCGCTGTGGTGCTGTGGGACACCTGGCATCGTCCTGCACTGTGAAATGCTGCAAGACCTGTGGCAAACAGGGACATTTAGCCTCTGACTGTTCAATGCTGCCAAAGTGCAATTTATGTGGCTCGGAAGGACACGTTTTTAAGAACTGCCCTCACGCCTACGCCAATAAACTCAAAATGAGAAAGGATGAGGCAGTGCTTGTTTCAGCCAAACCGGCCCGAAAATCCAAAGCAAACAACAAGTCAAACAAAGAACCCTTGTTGGACAAAGACTCTCAGCCTCCAGCCAGGATCAGTCCTGCTGTGGCTCCGGGGCTGGTGGAAGAGAAATCCACTACGCCCCCACAACCGCAGACTGCACCAGACAAGCACGAGGGTTTGAAAACCCCCGAGAACAGCGAGGACCCCTCCCCCACTCCTGCTCCTCAGAACGAGGGCCAGTGTGGGGCCCCCCGGTGGAGCGGGTCCAGCGAGGATACCCAGGATTCAGCGGAGCTGCTTTTCTCAGACTCTGCAAGTGCTACAGATGCCCTCCTCTCCTCCATCCAGTCCATCACGGAGGATCTGCAGCAGCTGGTGGGTGAGGGGGAAGAGGAGACTGGTGCATCGGCTGCACCCCTTTCCCCTCAGTGCTCCCAGGAGCTGGACTTGAGGAAAAGAAAAAATGACTCTGTTTTCTCCCCGAGCGAGGAGGAAGGAGAGCATGGCGATGGGGACAGCTGGAACCTCTCCACCCCTCCCTCTACCCCCTTCCTTGAAATGGACTCTGTGAACGCTTTTACTGCTGCCACCCTGATGAAGGCTCATTCAGAGGATGGCTGGCAGGAAATTGGTAAGAAGAAAAAGAAAAAGAAAAAGGTAACAGGTGAGACCGAAGAGAAATGTGTTTTGTAAAGACTGGTTCCACTTTCTTATGTAATATGGCTCTTAACATAATTTCTCTTAACACAAGAGGTATCAATGACAGAGTTAAATGCCAGTCTGTCTTTGATTACCTCCAGCAGAGAGAGGGAGATGTGTTGATGTTGCAGGAGTGTGCTTTAGCCTATCAAGAGAGGTATAAAAGTTTTGAAGATAGGTGGGATAAAGGGCCTTCTGTTTGGTCAGGGGACAATAACAACAGAGCCTCTGGCGTGGCCATTCTTTTCAAAGGATGGGCATTCAAATTGAAAAGTATTCAGAGGGTCATAGATGGCAGGTTGCTGTGTGTGGATGTGGAATGGGGGACCGTTAACCTGCGGCTAATCAATGTGTATTGCCCTACTGACGTAGGAGGAAGGGTGGAGCTACTCAAGGCACTCTCCCCCCTATTGTTATGCAGCACAGACGTGATAGTGGGAGGGGATTTTAATTGTATCTTAGAGCACACAGACAGGCAGTCTAGCTCGCCGATAAAATTGGATTCCAGCTCACTGGCCCTGCAAAACTTAGTTCAAGACTTTAAACTCTCAGACACATATAGATGTATATATCCCACAACAGCAGGATATACATGGTCAGGGAGGAATAGCAGCTCCAGAATTGACTATTGCTTTGTCTCAGAGAGAGTGAAAGTTGTTGGGGTCACTCTTCAGCCTGTCTTCTTCTCAGATCATCAGGCTTTAGGGTGTAGAGTGGAACTCCAGGGCGGGACTGTCTTTGGCCCAGGCCTCTGGAAACTCAACACAAAGCTGCTAGAGAACGAGGGGGTAGTATCCCGCTACAAGGAGAAACTATCACAGTGGCTGTCCTTGCAGTGTCTGTACGGGTCAGTAGGAGAGTGGTGGGAGGAGGTGAAGGTGAGGACAAAGGCCTTTTTCATGGCTGAGGGAAGGAAGGCTGCTGCCAGACGGAGAGGAGTGCTAGCCAGGAAACAGAGGCAGCTGCAGCGTCTCTACACGATGCTGCACAGTGGCTCCGATGTGCTCGAGGATATCGCCCTTTTAAAAAAGGACATCCGGAGCATAGCCGAAGAAAGTAGTCGAGGAGTGCTGTTAAGAAGCAGAGTGCAGTTCTTGGAAGAAAATGAGAAGTGTACTCGCTTCTTTTTCAGGAAAGTGGTAGGCTCCAAGACTGTCATGGAAAGTGTAGTTGATGAGGAGGGACGAGAGAGAACAGAGCCGAGTGCTATCCTCTCCTGCACCGAGGCCTTCTACTCAAGACTGTACAGCTCTACAGAGGTAAAGGATGAAGATATTCATTTTTTTACCTCAAAGCTAGAAAACATTTTGAGTGAAGAAGATAGGGAAGTACTTGAGAGGGATTTGACAGTAGAAGAGCTGAGACAGGCTATGGAGAGCTTACAGAAGGGGAAAACTCCGGGTGCTGACGGGCTCCCTAAAGAATTTTATTGCACCTTTTGGGATCTGCTTCAGGATCCGCTACTGCTCCTATTCGAGGAAAGCTACAAGACAGAATTGCTGCCTGACTCCTTAAGAGAAGGCACTATCTCTCTCTTGTTTAAGAAAGGAGCAAAAAATGACATAAAGAACTGGAGACCCCTCAGCCTGTTAGGCGTGGACACTAAGATCCTGTCCAAAGCCCTTTTCCTGCGCCTACAAAATGTAGTGGCCTCACTGGTAGGGAAAGAACAGACTTGTGGGATAGCAGGACGCCTGATGAGCGACAACCTGGCCTTGTTGAGGGATGTCTGTCTGTACTCTGAGGATCGCTCCCTCCCTCTGTGCATTTTAGGTGTAGACCTAGAAAAGGCCTTTGACCGCCTAAACCGGCAGTACTTAACATCGGTACTTGAGCACATGAAGTTTGGCCCCATCATGAGAAAGTGGATTAACCTGCTGTACACAGGTAGCAACAGCAGAGTCATGGTTAATGGCAATAGATCACGCACCTTTGAAGTCTGTTCAGGGGTGAGGCAGGGCTGCCCATTATCCCCCTTGTTATTCGTTTTGGCTATGGAGCCCTTAGCCTGTGCCTTGCGCCAGGATCAGGCCATTAATGGGATACCAGTGCCTGGAAGTGGGGGAGGAGAGGTAAAGACGTCTCTATACATGGATGACGTCACCCTGCTCCTCTCTGACAATGCCTCAATTAGCAGAGCTCTGCAGTGCTGTGATCGGTTCTCTTTGGCTTCCTCCGCAAAAATTAACACATCTAAGAGTGAGATTTTTTATCAGAACTGGAGGGAGCCAAAAGAAGGACATGATCTCAGGCTGCAAGAGAAGAGAATTAAGGTCCTGGGGGTGTATTTTGGAGAAGAGATGGGAACAGTAAATTGGCAGAACAAATTGCCAATCTTAAACAAAAAACTGATGCAATGGAAGGACCGAGACCTCACCATGACAGGGAAGGTGCTGGTCATCAAAGCCGAGCTCTTGCCTGTCTTGAATTTTCTGGCTTCTACCTTCCCAATCCCACACCGTGTTGCGGCGGTGCTGAGGAGATTGATGTTTCAATTTCTATGGGGTGGGAAGCAGGAAAGACTCAGAAGGGAAATAATGTACAGGCCGCTACCCTCAGGGGGGAAGTCTGTCCCAGATATTGCTACGAAGCTGCTGTGCATTTTCCTGGCCTCTGTGCTGAGAGGCTTTGCAACAGCACCTGCAGCGCGTACCTGGACTTATTTTTCCAGGCTCTGGGTAGGTAGGGAGGTGTTCAGAGTGTGGGGTGTCAGACCCAAGCTGGACGTCCCACTCTCTGACACATGCCCTGCAATTTATGGGACAGTTAAAAGTTTTCTAAGATCTCACCCAATTGGCCATATTCCCCTCCGAGATGTCAGCGTCCAAAAACTGGAAGATTTCGTAGCACCCCAGAACAATAGGCAGACCCCTGTGGGCATTTTAACATCAGCCCAAACAAGGAAGGTGTGGAAACACACATCCTCTAAATTTCTGTGCAACATTCACAGAGATTTAGCCTGGAGTGTCGTCCACCAGTGCTTACCGGTACGAACTTTCTTGTACCGTAGGGGCCTCACCCCCAGCCCTCGCTGCGTTAGGGTGGGCTGCGGCGAGGAGGAGACTGTGACCCATCTCCTGTGGTCCTGCTTTTTTGCTAAGGCCTTCTGGGCACAGTTTGAAGATTGGTTGCAGGCTCTCTCGCCCCAATTTACCCTGACCGCTGCTTTCATCATATACGGCATCTCTCCTGTCAAACTTCCTCCTGACGTGTTTGACAGGATCTGGGCCGTGGTGAACAGTGGGAAAGACGCCCTGTGGAGAGTGAGGAACATGGGGCTGTTCAAAGGCATCGAGGTCCCAGTCAAGGCAGCAGGTAGCCTGGCCCTGTTCATCACCCGAGAGAACTATTACCTCAGAGATCTGTGGAGAGAAGGGAGGGAGGAAGCAGAAAATCTGTGGGAAATAGAGGGCATTGGACAGTATCTCAAGAAACTGTGAAAAACATTATCATGTTTAAATAAAGAATGTGATTTGCACCAGAAAAAAAGAAAATTGTTGCTATGTAACTGTTACCGTGTCAAAATGTAATGAGATGTGATCATATATACTGTTTTAAGTATGTATATTAATGTAAAGCTTTCTGATTTGTGATTTCCTGTAATTTTTTGTGAAAAGAAAATAAAGTTCTTAAAAATCGAAATCGGTTCACCCAGGGCGAGGCTCGGCCATTGCACTCCGGCTGTGCTGACCCCTGCGAATTCCCCAAATGTGGGAATCTCGACTGCATAATTTCTGGTAGTGGGGGACTGCGTTCGCGCTCTCCCCTGATGTGCTTGGTCCAAAATCAGATACGGGAGGGTTAGGACACCACGAGCTGCGTGGCTGCGGAAGGATCCCGGTTCGACAGGAGTGGACGCCGCTGCTGGTTCTCGCTGGCTTTTAGTTAGGGGTCCGGAGAAGCATCTCAAGCTAGTTCCACTACTCTTTCCGGACGTTCATTCCCTTTTCAAAGTCAGTCGTTTTGCTGTAGTCTGCGTTCTTTAGGCTGATTATCGAGGTTAGCCTTTATTTGGTCATGGGGGGCCTCGGTACTGTATGCTGAGTCTAAAGACAGTTTCACCCGTTTTCTGATTGCTCGGTTCTGTACCAGTGCAGACATGTCAAACAGTGAATGGCTGTACCTCTATTGTATCCGTGCTCAATGAATGAAATCGGTAACAAATGAATATATGTCTAGTTATACGAAAAACGAGTGGTTTATCGACTCATCTTCATTTGCAGATTTAGAGGCAGCTTCGATATTCGTTTTACAGACGGGGTTTTTTTTTGAATATGGGTCACACACATGCCACAGCAACAAAACATCTCTAGAGATGAGGCTATAGATCACCTTTCCATCCTGCAGGTTTTCCTCCCAAAGCCTACGTCACCAACGGCGACCCCTGCTGGCCGGGAGAGCAAAAGCTTACAGCACCTGGTATTCCCAGGCAGTCTCCCATCCAAGTACTAACCAGGCCCGACGCTGCTTAGCTTCCGAGATCAGACGAGATCGGGCGTGTTCAGGGTGGTGTGGCCGTAAGCGAAAGCCCCGGCGCCTGACTCGCTACTTGAAGCTGTGTGTGGCGGGGGTTCCGTGCCCCCCGAGCGGGACTGAAGGATCGTTCGTGTGCAACTCTTTGGAAAGGAGCTGCTTTCCAAATCGCATTGCGTGCCTGGATGTTGGCGAATGCGCTCCCTTGTGTTGGCTCGTCCCGCACTGGAGGAGGACAAACAATCTGCACGGAGGAGCACCAGGCAGGTCTTCACCAGACAAAAACCTCCAGTGCACAGCACTCTGGAAACATTTCGGGGCTTTCGCGTGTTTATTTCAGCACGTAAATCGCACCGGTCCAACACGTCGGCCGGGCGCGCGGCGCCTCCGCCCTCTTGTGGCCTTGCGGCGTCAGAGCAAGAGGCTCCTTCTCGCTGCCCTTCCGCTGTGTTGCAGGGCCCCGAGAGGGAACCCGGAGCGCGCACTTTGTGGGGGGCGGGGGACCGCGTTCGCGCTCTGCCCCCGGTCTCTTGCGCGAGTACTAAATCTCACGGACAGGGGGGCCAAGTCATTGATTGTTACAGGTGAGACGGGGATTAGGAGGAGACCCCGACTGATGGGTAAAGGGGAGCACTAACACCAGAGGGACACCCCCGGCGTCTCTTTTTGAGAGACGCCCTGGGGTTTCCTAATGGCCAAGGAGGGTCGGGACCTCGGTTTGATGCCTCCCCCGAATGACGGCGCCTGTTTGTGCAGCAGAGTGTCGCCATCAGGAGGCTGGGGCGTAAGAGAGCCACACAGCCCGCAGGGTGAGCGCTCCCTACTGGTCCCAGTCACACCTCTTGCAGGAGCAGCAGCAACCGGAGCTTTTCCGGGGTGGAATCTCCCATCCGGGTGCCGGCCAGGCTCACACCTGCTGGGCTGCCCCGGGGGTGAGCCCAGTCGAGAGTCGCAGGGCCAGATCTAGTCACCGGGGAGAAACGATACAAGTGAAGGATTGCTCGGCTCTCGGCACTTGAAAAGACCGACAAATGTCTCGTTCCCGCCGGAGCTGAATGTACCCGCATGTGTGGTGTCGTCTTCTTCCCCCGCCCCGCTGTGTTTGCTGTATTGTCTCTGAAGCCGGCCCCCCCGAGACGAGACGGGCTGTTCCTGTGCCCCAATTAACACTTTACAGGTGCCATTCCCCGGCATTGTGGCCATTGTCGGTGCTCACACGCGATAAGATAAGGCGAAGGAGAGCGGGGCATGCCCAGCGGCAGACATTCAAGGAGGGGGCAGTGCGAGGTGAGGTGAGGTGCGACACGCCGGAGCCCCGACGCAGCTAATGCGGAGCACTTGTTGGACTGGCATCGAAAGGACGTGTGCGCACGGAGCGAGCCTTCCCTGCGGCGGAGCGCGGGAACTTTCTCCCCCCCTCCCGCTGCAGGAGTTGTGTGCACTGCAGCGGTGCCGAGAGAAAAGCACAGAAGGCAGCAGGCTCTGGAGAACAGGTAAGAGACGGAGCCTTGTGGGCAGGCGAGCAGGCCCGTTTTTTGGAAATTGCTGAAAAGGTTTGTTCGGTGTGTGGCAGGCGCACGTCGCGAGCTTGCGTGGCGATCTGCCGGTCTGGAGTTATGCAAATGAGGCCGAATTGCATCCCGGGACATGCTGCGAATGCGCAACGGCGACTGCAGATGTGTAGGAAACGGCGCGCTCGTTTTCTCGTTTTGCCCACACTTTTGAGTGTTAGTGTGGCGTGTGAGTGTGTGAAAGAGTGGGCCCAGCAGGAGGCGGTGGCGTGCGGGGCGAGGAGGTGGCCTAGGCTGCGCGATTTGTGCTGTGGGTGCGGGCCGCTTGCAGGGGCCTGTTTAACTCATACTTACCTGGCAGGGGAGATACCTTGATCAAGAAGGAGGTTCACCCAGGGCGAGGCTCGGCCATTGCACTCCGGCTGTGCTGACCCCTGCGAATTCCCCAAATGTGGGAATCTCGACTGCATAATTTCTGGTAGTGGGGGACTGCGTTCGCGCTTTCCCCTGATGTGCTTGGTCCAAAATCAGATACAGGAAGGTTAGGACACCACGAGCTGCGTGGCTGCGGAAGGATCCCGGTTCGACAGGAGTGGACGCCGCTGCTGGTTCTCGCTGGCTTTTAGTTAGGGGTCCGGAGAAGCATCTCAAGCTAGTTCCACTACTCCTTCCGGACGTTCATTCCCTTTTCAAAGTCAGTCGTTTTGCTGTAGTCTGCGTTCTTTAGGCTGATTATCGAGGTTAGCCTTTATTTGGTCATGGGGGGCCTCGGTACTGTATGCTGAGTCTAAAGACAGTTTCACCCGTTTTCTGATTGCTCGGTTCTGTACCAGTGCAGACATGTCAAACAGTGAATGGCTGTACCTCTATTGTATCCGTGCTCAATGAATGAAATCGGTAACAAATGAATATATGTCTAGTTATACGAAAAATGAGTGGTTTATCGACTCATCTTCATTTGCAGATTTAGAGGCAGCTTCGATATTCGTTTTACAGACGGGTTTTTTTTTTTGAATATGGGTCACACACATGCCACAGCAACAAAACATCTCTAGAGATGAGGCTATAGATCACCTTTCCATCCTGCAGGTTTTCCTCCCAAAGCCTACGGCACCAACGGCGACCCCTGCTGGCCGGGAGAGCAAAAGCTTACAGCACCTGGTATTCCCAGGCAGTCTCCCATCCAAGTACTAACCAGGCCCGACGCTGCTTAGCTTCCGAGATCAGACGAGATCGGGCGTGTTCAGGGTGGTGTGGCCGTAAGCGAAAGCCCCAGCGCCTGACTCGCTACTTGAAGCTGTGTGTGGCGGGGGTTCCGTGCCCCCCGAGCGGGACTGAAGGATCGTTCGTGTGCAACTCTTTGGAAAGGAGCTGCTTTCCAAATCGCATTGCGTGCCTGGATATTGGCGAATGCGCTCCCTTGTGTTGACTCGTCCCGCACTGGAGGAGGACAAACAATCTGCACGGAGGAGCACCAGGCAAGTCTTCACCAGACAAAAACCTCCAGTGCACAGCACTCTGGAAACATTTCGGGGCTTTCGCGTGTTTATTTCAGCACGTAAAGCGCACCGGTCCAACACGTCGGCCGGGCGCGCGGCGCCTCCGCCCTCTTGTGGCCTTGCGGCATCAGAGCAAGAGGCTCCTTCTCGCTGCCCTTCCGCTGTGTTGCAGGGCCCCGAGAGGGAACCCGGAGCGCGCACTTTGTGGGGGGCGGGGGACCGCGTTCGCGCTCTGCCCCCGGTCTCTTGCGCGAGTACTAAATCTCACGGACAGGGGGGCCTCGTCATTGATTGTTACAGGTGAGACGGGGATTAGGAGGAGACCCCGACTGATGGGTAAAGGGGAGCACTAACACCAGAGGGACACCCCCGGCGTCTCTTTTTGAGAGACGCCCTGGGGTTTCCTAATGGCCAAGGAGGGTCGGGACCTCGGTTTGACCTCTGTTTGTGCAGCAGAGTGTCGCCATCAGGAGGCTGGGGCGTAAGAGAGCCACACAGCCCGCAGGGTGAGCGCTCCCTACTGGTCCCAGTCACACCTCTTGCAGGAGCAGCAGCAACCGGAGCTTTTCCGGGGTGGAATCTCCTATCCGGGTGCCGGACATGCTCACACCTGCTGGGCTGCCCCGGGGGTGAGCCCAGTCGAGAGTCGCAGGGCCAGATCTAGTCACCGGGGAGAAACGATACAAGTGAAGGATTGCTCAGCTCTCGGCACTTGAAAAGACCGACAAATGTCTCGTTCCCGCCGGAGCTGAATGTACCCGCATGTGTGGTGTCGTCTTCTTCCCCCGCCCCGCTGTGTTTGCTGTATTGTCTCTGAAGCCGGCCCCCCCGAGACGAGACGGGCTGTTCCTGTGCCCCAATTAACACTTTACAGGTGCCATTCCCCGGCATTGTGGCCATTGTCGGTGCTCACACGCGATAAGATAAGGCGGAGGAGAGCGGGGCATGCCCAGCGGCAGACATTCAAGGAGGGGGTAGGGCGAGGTGAGGTGAGGTGCGACACGCCGGAGCCCCGACGCAGCTAATGCGGAGCACTTGTTGGACTGGCATCGAAAGGACGTGTGCGCACGGAGCGAGCCTTCCCTGCGGCGGAGCGCGGGAACTTTCTCCCCCCCTCCCGCTGCAGGAGTTGTGTGCACTGCAGCGGTGCCGAGAGAAAAGCACAGAAGGCAGCAGGCTCTGGAGAGCAGGTAAGAGACGGAGCCTTGTGGGCAGGCGAGCAGGCCCGTTTTTTGGAAATTGCTGAAAAGGTTTGTTCGGTGTGTGGCAGGCGCACGTCGCGAGCTTGCGTGGCGATCTGCCGGTCTGGAGTTATGCAAATGAGGCCGAATTGCATCCCGGGACATGCTCCGAATGCGCAACGGCGACTGCAGATGTGTAGGAAACGGCGCGCTCGTTTTCTCGTTTTGCCCACACTTTTGAGTGTTAGTGTGGCGTGTGAGTGTGTGAAAGAGTGGGCCCAGCAGGAGGCGGTGGCGTGCGGGGCGAGGAGGTGGCCTAGGCTGCGCGATTTGTGCTGTGGGTGCGGGCCGCTTGCTGTTTAACTCATACTTACCTGGCAGGGGAGATACCTTGATCAGCCTGTAGGTGGAGTAGTTGGATTGTTTTTCTTTTGTTGGAAGCAGTGTTCGATTTGCGGTTTTTGAAATGGCAACCTTTGGATCCCGTAAGAATGCTGTACGTTTTGAGCTCTTGGATGACCTCTTCATGGATCGTATGCAGTTCAGCAGAAAAGTGTTACAGAAGGAACTTGGCTTTGAACCTCGGCACTTGGATTTCATCTTCGCTCTCCCAGGTCAGAAAGCATTTGAGGTTGTATTTGCTACCTATCCTCTGTTTGAACAATGCGTGGATGTGTTTGAGGCAAAAAGAGGCAAAGTTCCTGCACTTGAGAAGATCAACTTGCAGCCTCTGACACAGAGAGAGAGGAAAACGGTGCATGTTGTTATGTTCTCGGAACTGGCAAAGACGGAGGACATTCACACCTGGCTTAACCAGTACTGCACCGTCCACCATGGAACTGAGGTTAGAGATGTTGATGGTATAAAAACAGGAGCAAGGAAATTCGAGGTTCGCTTGCTACCGGACAGCGTAAATGGAGGCTTAAGGCACCTGCCCTCTACAATCCGGCTGGGCGCCTGCAATGGCTATGTGTTTTATGTGGGACAACCAAAGGTGTGTCGGCGCTGTGGTGCTGTGGGACACCTGGCATCGTCCTGCACTGTGAAATGCTGCAAGACCTGTGGCAAACAGGGACATTTAGCCTCTGACTGTTCAATGCTGCCAAAGTGCAATTTATGTGGCTCGGAAGGACACGTTTTTAAGAACTGCCCTCACGCCTACGCCAATAAACTCAAAATGAGAAAGGATGAGGCAGTGCTTGTTTCAGCCAAACCGGCCCGAAAATCCAAAGCAAACAACAAGTCAAACAAAGAACCCTTGTTGGACAAAGACTCTCAGCCTCCAGCCAGGATCAGTCCTGCTGTGGCTCCGGGGCTGGTGGAAGAGAAATCCACTACGCCCCCACAACCGCAGACTGCACCAGACAAGCACGAGGGTTTGAAAACCCCCGAGAACAGCGAGGACCCCTCCCCCACTCCTGCTCCTCAGAACGAGGGCCAGTGTGGGGCCCCCCGGTGGAGCGGGTCCAGCGAGGATACCCAGGATTCAGCGGAGCTGCTTTTCTCAGACTCTGCAAGTGCTACAGATGCCCTCCTCTCCTCCATCCAGTCCATCACGGAGGATCTGCAGCAGCTGGTGGGTGAGGGGGAAGAGGAGACTGGTGCATCGGCTGCACCCCTTTCCCCTCAGTGCTCCCAGGAGCTGGACTTGAGGAAAAGAAAAAATGACTCTGTTTTCTCCCCGAGCGAGGAGGAAGGAGAGCATGGCGATGGGGACAGCTGGAACCTCTCCACCCCTCCCTCTACCCCCTTCCTTGAAATGGACTCTGTGAACGCTTTTACTGCTGCCACCCTGATGAAGGCTCATTCAGAGGATGGCTGGCAGGAAATTGGTAAGAAGAAAAAGAAAAAGAAAAAGGTAACAGGTGAGACCGAAGAGAAATGTGTTTTGTAAAGACTGGTTCCACTTTCTTATGTAATATGGCTCTTAACATAATTTCTCTTAACACAAGAGGTATCAATGACAGAGTTAAATGCCAGTCTGTCTTTGATTACCTCCAGCAGAGAGAGGGAGATGTGTTGATGTTGCAGGAGGCTTTAGCCTATCAAGAGAGGTATAAAAGTTTTGAAGATAGGTGGGATAAAGGGCCTTCTGTTTGGTCAGGGGACAATAACAACAGAGCCTCTGGCGTGGCCATTCTTTTCAAAGGATGGGCATTCAAATTGAAAAGTATTCAGAGGGTCATAGATGGCAGGTTGCTGTGTGTGGATGTGGAATGGGGGACCGTTAACCTGCGGCTAATCAATGTGTATTGCCCTACTGACGTAGGAGGAAGGGTGGAGCTACTCAAGGCACTCTCCCCCCTATTGTTATGCAGCACAGACGTGATAGTGGGAGGGGATTTTAATTGTATCTTAGAGCACACAGACAGGCAGTCTAGCTCGCCGATAAAATTGGATTCCAGCTCACTGGCCCTGCAAAACTTAGTTCAAGACTTTAAACTCTCAGACACATATAGATGTATATATCCCACAACAGCAGGATATACATGGTCAGGGAGGAATAGCAGCTCCAGAATTGACTATTGCTTTGCCTCAGAGAGAGTGAAAGTTGTTGGGGTCACTCTTCAGCCTGTCTTCTTCTCAGATCATCAGGCTTTAGGGTGTAGAGTGGAACTCCAGGGCGGGACTGTCTTTGGCCCAGGCCTCTGGAAACTCAACACAAAACTGCTAGAGAACGAGGGGGTAGTATCCCGCTACAAGGAGAAACTATCACAGTGGCTGTCCTTGCAGTGTCTGTACGGGTCAGTAGGAGAGTGGTGGGAGGAGGTGAAGGTGAGGACAAAGGCCTTTTTCATGGCTGAGGGAAGGAAGGCTGCTGCCAGACGGAGAGGAGTGCTAGCCAGGAAACAGAGGCAGCTGCAGCGTCTCTACACGATGCTGCACAGTGGCTTCGATGTGCTCGAGGATATCGCCCTTTTAAAAAAGGACATCCGGAGCATAGCCGAAGAAAGTAGTCGAGGAGTGCTGTTAAGAAGCAGAGTGCAGTTCTTGGAAGAAAATGAGAAGTGTACTCGCTTCTTTTTCAGGAAAGTGGTAGGCTCCAAGACTGTCATGGAAAGTGTAGTTGATGAGGAGGGACGAGAGAGAACAGAGCCGAGTGCTATCCTCTCCTGCACCGAGGCCTTCTACTCAAGACTGTACAGCTCTACAGAGGTAAAGGATGAAGATATTCATTTTTTTACCTCAAAGCTAGAAAACATTTTGAGTGAAGAAGATAGGGAAGTACTTGAGAGGGATTTGACAGTAGAAGAGCTGAGACAGGCTATGGAGAGCTTACAGAAGGGGAAAACTCCGGGTGCTGACGGGCTCCCTAAAGAATTTTATTGCACCTTTTGGGATCTGCTTCAGGATCCGCTACTGCTCCTATTCGAGGAAAGCTACAAGACAGAATTGCTGCCTGACTCCTTAAGAGAAGGCACTATCTCTCTCTTGTTTAAGAAAGGAGCAAAAAATGACATAAAGAACTGGAGACCCCTCAGCCTGTTAGGCGTGGACACTAAGATCCTGTCCAAAGCCCTTTTCCTGCGCCTACAAAATGTAGTGGCCTCACTGGTAGGGAAAGAACAGACTTGTGGGATAGCAGGACGCCTGATGAGCGACAACCTGGCCTTGTTGAGGGATGTCTGTCTGTACTCTGAGGATCGCTCCCTCCCTCTGTGCATTTTAGGTGTAGACCTAGAAAAGGCCTTTGACCGCCTAAACCGGCAGTACTTAACATCGGTACTTGAGCACATGAAGTTTGGCCCCATCATGAGAAAGTGGATTAACCTGCTGTACACAGGTAGCAACAGCAGAGTCATGGTTAATGGCAATAGATCACGCACCTTTGAATTCTGTTCAGGGGTGAGGCAGGGCTGCCCATTATCCCCCTTGTTATTCGTTTTGGCTATGGAGCCCTTAGCCTGTGCCTTGCGCCAGGATCAGGCCATTAATGGGATACCAGTGCCTGGAAGTGGGGGAGGAGAGGTAAAGACATCTCTATACATGGATGACGTCACCCTGCTCCTCTCTGACAATGCCTCAATTAGCAGAGCTCTGCAGTGCTGTGATCGGTTCTCTTTGGCTTCCTCCGCAAAAATTAACACATCTAAGAGTGAGATTTTTTATCAGAACTGGAGGGAGCCAAAAGAAGGACATGATCTCAGGCTGCAAGAGAAGAGAATTAAGGTCCTGGGGGTGTATTTTGGAGAAGAGATGGGAACAGTAAATTGGCAGAACAAATTGCCAATCTTAAACAAAAAACTGATGCAATGGAAGGACCGAGACCTCACCATGACAGGGAAGGTGCTGGTCATCAAAGCCGAGCTCTTGCCTGTCTTGAATTTTCTGGCTTCTACCTTCCCAATCCCACACCGTGTTGCGGCGGTGCTGAGGAGATTGATGTTTCAATTTCTATGGGGTGGGAAGCAGGAAAGACTCAGAAGGGAAATAATGTACAGGCCGCTACCCTCAGGGGGGAAGTCTGTCCCAGATATTGCTACGAAGCTGCTGTGCATTTTCCTGGCCTCTGTGCTGAGAGGCTTTGCAACAGCACCTGCAGCGCGTACCTGGACTTATTTTTCCAGGCTCTGGGTAGGTAGGGAGGTGTTCAGAGTGTGGGGTGTCAGACCCAAGCTGGACGTCCCACTCTCTGACACATGCCCTGCAATTTATGGGACAGTTAAAAGTTTTCTAAGATCTCACCCAATTGGCCATATTCCCCTCCGAGATGTCAGCGTCCAAAAACTGGAAGATTTAGTAGCACCCCAGAACAATAGGCAGACCCCTGTGGGCATTTTAACATCAGCCCAAACAAGGAAGGTGTGGAAACACACATCCTCTAAATTTCTGTGCAACATTCACAGAGATTTAGCCTGGAGTGTCGTCCACCAGTGCTTACCGGTACGAACTTTCTTGTACCGTAGGGGCCTCACCCCCAGCCCTCGCTGCGTTAGGGTGGGCTGCGGCGAGGAGGAGACTGTGACCCATCTCCTGTGGTCCTGCTTTTTTGCTAAGGCCTTCTGGGCACAGTTTGAAGATTGGTTGCAGGCTCTCTCGCCCCAATTTACCCTGACCGCTGCTTTCATCATATACGGCATCTCTCCTGTCAAACTTCCCCCTGACGTGTTTGACAGGATCTGGGCCGTGGTGAACAGTGGGAAAGACGCCCTGTGGAGAGTGAGGAACATGGGGCTGTTCAAAGGCATCGAGGTCCCAGTCAAGGCAGCAGGTAGCCTGGCCCTGTTCATCACCCGAGAGAACTATTACCTCAGAGATCTGTGGAGAGAAGGGAGGGAGGAAGCAGAAAATCTGTGGGAAATAGAGGGCATTGGACAGTATCTCAAGAAACTGTGAAAAACATTATCATGTTTAAATAAAGAATGTGATTTGCACCAGAAAAAAAGAAAATTGTTGCTATGTAACTGTTACCGTGTCAAAATGTAATGAGATGTGATCATATATACTGTTTTAAGTATGTATATTAATGTAAAGCTTTCTGATTTGTGATTTCCTGTATTTTTTTGTGAAAAGAAAATAAAGTTCTTAAAAATCGAAATCGGTTCACCCAGGGCGAGGCTCGGCCATTGCACTCCGGCTGTGCTGACCCCTGCGAATTCCCCAAATGTGGGAATCTCGACTGCATAATTTCTGGTAGTGGGGGACTGCGTTCGCGCTCTCCCCTGATGTGCTTGGTCCAAAATCAGATACGGGAGGGTTAGGACACCACGAGCTGCGTGGCTGCGGAAGGATCCCGGTTCGACAGGAGTGGACGCCGCTGCTGGTTCTCGCTGGCTTTTAGTTAGGGGTCCGGAGAAGCATCTCAAGCTAGTTCCACTACTCCTTCCGGACGTTCATTCCCTTTTCAAAGTCAGTCGTTTTGCTGTAGTCTGCGTTCTTTAGGCTGATTATCGAGGTTAGCCTTTATTTGGTCATGGGGGGCCTCGGTACTGTATGCTGAGTCTAAAGACAGTTTCACCCGTTTTCTGATTGCTCGGTTCTGTACCAGTGCAGACATGTCAAACAGTGAATGGCTGTACCTCTATTGTATCCGTGCTCAATGAATGAAATCGGTAACAAATGAATATATGTCTAGTTATACGAAAAACGAGTGGTTTATCGACTCATCTTCATTTGCAGATTTAGAGGCAGCTTCGATATTCGTTTTACAGACGGGTTTTTTTTTTTGAATATGGGTCACACACATGCCACAGCAACAAAACATCTCTAGAGATGAGGCTATAGATCACCTTTCCATCCTGCAGGTTTTCCTCCCAAAGCCTACGGCACCAACGGTGACCCCTGCTGGCCGGGAGAGCAAAAGCTTACAGCACCTGGTATTCCCAGGCAGTCTCCCATCCAAGTACTAACCAGGCCCGACGCTGCTTAGCTTCCGAGATCAGACGAGATCAGGCGTGTTCAGGGTGGTGTGGCCGTAAGCGAAAGCCCCGGCGCCTGACTCGCTACTTGAAGCTGTGTGTGGCGGGGGTTCCGTGCCCCCCGAGCGGGACTGAAGGATCGTTCGTGTGCAACTCTTTGGAAAGGAGCTGCTTTCCAAATCGCATTGCGTGCCTGGATGTTGGCGAATGCGCTCCCTTGTGTTGGCACGTCCCGCACTGGAGGAGGACAAACAATCTGCACGGAGGAGCACCAGGCAAGTCTTCACCAGACAAAAACCTCCAGTGCACAGCACTCTGGAAACATTTCGGGGCTTTCGCGTGTTTATTTCAGCGCGTAAAGCGCACCGGTCCAACACGTCGGCCGGGCGCGCGGCGCCTCCGCCCTCTTGTGGCCTTGCGGCGTCAGAGCAAGAGGCTCCTTCTCGCTGCCCTTCCGCTGTGTTGCAGGACCCGGAGCGCGCACTTTGTGGGGGGCGGGGGACCGCGTTCGCGCTCTGCCCCCGGTCTCTTGCGCGAGTACTAAATCTCACGGACAGGGGGGCCTCGTCATTGATTGTTACAGGTGAGACGGGGATTAGGAGGAGATCCCGACTGATGGGTAAAGGGGAGCACTAACACCAGAGGGACACCCCCGGCGTCTCTTTTTGAGAGACGCCCTGGGGTTTCCTAATGGCCAAGGAGGGTCGGGACCTCGGTTTGACCTCTGTTTGTGCAGCAGAGTGTCGCCATCAGGAGGCTGGGGCGTAAGAGACCCACACAAAACGCAGGGTGAGCGCTCCCTACTGGTCCCAGTCACACCTCTTGCAGGAGCAGCAGCAACCGGAGCTTTTCCGGGGTGGAATCTCCTATCCGGGTGCCGGCCATGCTCACACCTGCTGGGCTGCCCCGGGGGTGAGCCCAGTCGAGAGTCGCAGGGCCAGATCTAGTCACCGGGGAGAAACGATACAAGTGAAGGATTGCTCGGCTCTCGGCACTTGAAAAGACCGACAAATGTCTCGTTCCCGCCGGAGCTGAATGTACCCGCATGTGTGGTGTCGTCTTCTTCCCCCGCCCCGCTGTGTTTGCTGTATTGTCTCTGAAGCCGGCCCCCCCGAGACGAGACGGGCTGTTCCTGTGCCCCAATTAACACTTTACAGGTGCCATTCCCCGGCATTGTGGCCATTGTCGGTGCTCACACGCGATAAGATAAGGCGGAGGAGAGCGGGGCATGCCCAGCGGCAGACATTCAAGGAGGGGGTAGGGCGAGGTGAGGTGAGGTGCGACACGCCGGAGCCCCGACGCAGCTAATGCGGAGCACTTGTTGGACTGGCATCGAAAGGACGTGTGCGCACGGAGCGAGCCTTCCCTGCGGCGGAGCGTGGGAACTTTCTCCCCCCCTCCCGCTGCAGGAGTTGTGTGCACTGCAGCGGTGCCGAGAGAAAAGCACAGAAGGCAGCAGGCTCTGGAGAGCAGGTAAGAGACGGAGCCTTGTGGGCAGGCGAGCAGGCCCGTTTTTTGGAAATTGCTGAAAAGGTTTGTTCGGTGTGTGGCAGGCGCACGTCGCGAACTTGCGTGGCGATCTGCCGGTCTGGAGTTATGCAAATGAGGCCGAATTGCATCCCGGGACATGCTGCGAATGCGCAACGGCGACTGCAGATGTGTAGGAAACGGCGCGCTCGTTTTCTCGTTTTGTCCACACTTTTGAGTGTTAGTGTGGCGTGTGAGTGTGTGAAAGAGTGGGCCCAGCAGGAGGCGGTGGCGTGCGGGGCGAGGAGGTGGCCTAGGCTGCGCGATTTGTGCTGTGGGTGCGGGCCGCTTGCAGGGGCATGTTTAACTCATACTTACCTGGCAGGGGAGATACCTTGATCAAGAAGGAGGTTCACCCAGGGCGAGGCTCGGCCATTGCACTCCGGCTGTGTTGACCCCTGCGAATTCCCCAAATGTGGGAATCTCGACTGCATAATTTCTAGAAGTGGGGGACTGCGTTCGCGCTCTCCCCTGATGTGCTTGGTCCAAAATCAGATACGGGAGGGTTAGGACACCACGAGCTGCGTGGCTGCGGAAGGATCCCGGTTCGACAGGAGTGGACGCCGCTGCTGGTTCTCGCTGGCTTTTAGTTAGGGGTCCGGAGAAGCATCTCAAGCTAGTTCCACTACTCCTTCCGGACGTTCATTCCCTTTTCAAAGTCAGTCGTTTTGCTGTAGTCTGCGTTCTTTAGGCTGATTATCGAGGTTAGCCTTTATTTGGTCATGGGGGGCCTCGGTACTGTATGCTGAGTCTAAAGACAGTTTCACCCGTTTTCTGATTGCTCGGTTCTGTACCAGTGCAGACATGTCAAACAGTGAATGGCTGTACCTCTATTGTATCCGTGCTCAATGAATGAAATCGGTAACAAATGAATATATGTCTAGTTATACGAAAAACGAGTGGTTTATCGACTCATCTTCATTTGCAGATTTAGAGGCAGCTTCGATATTCGTTTTACAGACGGGTTTTTTTTTTTTGAATATGGGTCACACACATGCCACAGCAACAAAACATCTCTAGAGATGAGGCTATAGATCACCTTTCCATCCTGCAGGTTTTCCTCCCAAAGCCTACGGCACCAACGGCGACCCCTGCTGGCCGGGAGAGCAAGAGCTTATAGCACCTGGTATTCCCAGGCGGTCTCCCATCCAAGTACTAACCAGGCCCGACCCTGCTTAGCTTCCAAGATCAGACGAGATCGGGCGTGTTCAGAGTGGTGTGGCCGTAAGCGAAAGCCCTGGCGCCTGACTCGCTACTTGAAGCTGTGTGTGGCGGGGGCTCCGTGCCCCCCGAGCGGGACTGAAGGATCGTTCGTGTGCAACTCTTTGGAAAGGAGCTGCTTTCCAAATCGCATTGCGTGCCTGGATGTTGGCGAATGCGCTCCCTTGTGTTGGCTCGTCCCGCACTGGAGGAGGACAAAGAATCTGCACGGAGGAGCACCAGGCAAGTCTTCAGTGCACAGCACTCTGGAAACATTTCGGGGCTGTCGCGTGTTTATTTCAGCACGTAAAGCGCACCGGTCCAACACTTCGGCCGGGCGCGCGGCGCCTCCGCCCTCTTGCTGCCCCTGCAGCTGCTTCACTTTTCCCTTTAGTTGCCATCGATTTTTTTGTAGTGCTATACATATACGATTGAGGTATCTTAGAGTTCTCCTTCGAAGACCCAGCACTCTCTTTTCTTTTCCCAGTGTTACTCATATCGGACTTTTTAAACCTAAAAAAAAATCGTTTTTTTTTCTTTCAATTATAACTGAAGTTTAAACAACTAGTGTTAAGTCCTTATTTTTCTGTAGTCAAAAAAAGCAAAAATTAACATTCAGGTCATGAAAAACTCAAAAAAACTCCCCAACCACTAAACTTTACCTCCCACCTGAGCGCCATCTTGAACGCCCCTACCACCAGAGAATGCTCACGATTTCGGAAGCTGTCTCCGGGACGTGCTGATTCCACACATCCTGAATAAATCATGATATTGTTAGTTGCTGTAGCTAGACGTTCAAATGAGTTTCATGGCCAGATGGACTGTTTCCTCCAGCGGTATAATATTGCAGTGAGACAGCACGATGCCTGCAAGACTATGTCACGCTAAACGCCACAGATTGTGTTTGTCCGTTCGTGTCAGTCGTCCCGCAGCCACGGGAAGTGGGACACAAACATGCTGCAATGCTTTCAAGACGTTAGGATTTGTTTGTGCAACATCCAAGAGGAGTACTTGTGGCTTGAATGTGAACTGTACGTGCCCGCCCCCTTTCCTCTGTAGTGCATGAGTTCCTCCCGGCATGCCCTTCGTCATTGTTCTGTCATCTTGTATTTAAAGGGTTGTATTTCTGCTGCTGAAAATAAGCAACGGTTTTCTCACAACGCCCTTTGTTCCCAACGGAGCCCTTGTCTGTCATGAAATTCTTCAAAACCTCAAGCTAGAAGAAGAAGAAGACGACAAATATGAAGCGTTATAGCAACGACATGCCATGACACGATCGATAACGATTTCCATAGGATCCCCGCGGTTGCCTGGCAACCGTCAGCTTTGCGCAGTGGCAGTATCGTAGCCTGTGAGGGTTAGCCGAGGCGTGATTATTGCTAGTTGAAAACTTTTCCCAATACCCCGCTTCCGCCGGTTTGCAATACAATCGGCGAAAGCAATTTTTGACAGTCTCGTCAGAGACTGAGCAAGGTGTTTAAAGACAGATTTGGTCACGGTGATATCATGGTAGAAAGAAACGAACTTGTTACGTGTCAACAGAAACGCTCTTTCAGCTTTATGCAGAGAACAGCGTCTGTCGAGATTACTTTTGTGTCAGCGCGAAACGCCGTGTGCTTGTCAGTATGATTTCATATTGCTCGTAGCGGCGCCTGGCTTTTGTCTGTCAAACGTTAGGTTGCGCTTCTTCATGCTGCATCGTCGGCATGAGTGGAGCATTTTAAACGTCTGTACTTACTGCGCCCCATAAGAAATCGTTTGTCCCCATTCAAAAGAGATTGTGCGATGTCCTGCAGCGTTCGCAAAGCAAACCTTTGACAGTTTGAAAAGAGGAATTTATTCTGCTTCCTGTGCGTGCAGTAGTTACAAAGTTGAACGTCTTTACACGATCTGCTGCAGTTTTCAGTGGGTGGGCTTTGTCAAATGGCTTGGAAAAACGCACTGTGTTTCTGCTCGGGAAACATCATGAGCAGTGTCCTGCATGTTTTCTGTGTATAGCTGTCTTTTAACGCATACAGAATTCATTCGAAATCATTGATTTCTCCAATTAACAAGGGTCTCTTTTTGAACCTGCCAGAAGCATTCTTACAATGTAACAGATTTACTCCGGGGAAGGGCAGCATGACATTGAGAGTAGCTCAAGCTTTCAGCACCTTTATCTGACTGCATGTATGCAGACTCTGCTCAGAATCCCCTGTAAGATTCTCCTTCAATTCCGTTTTGCAGTGCTTTAGCTCTTTCAAAAGGCTTCGCTTTGCTAGTCACAATCCAAGGCTCATGACAGCATTTGAAAACATTCGCAACTGCGTTGGCCGGGAATCGAACCTGGGTTAACTGCTTTGAAGGCAGCTATGCGCAACACTGGCTCGCTCCAGAATAAATCTCACGTCGAGGGCATATTTTTTTCCATTTTACCGTGAGTCGGGCTCAGCTGCACAGAGGAGAGAGCAGAGCAATGAGGTCACGGGGACAGGGGAGTCACACGCTGGCGGTTTGAATACGCGGAAGATCACTGAGGGATCCACAGTATATGGACCCTCCGTGCGCCATCAGTCCGCACTCCGGACTCTGAATCCTGCCATCCGAGTTAAGATCTCGGCGGAACCTCAGGCGCAGTTCCTTCTTAAAACGTAATCTGGTGAGCATTTCTAGAATCGTACTTGTATAGATGCAGCCTTTAATGTGTTGCTAGGTTAAAATTGATGACTTCTTGTATTTCAGTAGGCAACTGCCCTCTTGATTTCGGATTTAATTTCTTTATTACAGGGGCGCTTTTATGAAGACAGAGTCATGTTCAGGTACTTTGCTTGATGGAGGAAGCTCATTTCGGACTCTGTGATCTGCTCACCTGGAAAGGTCTGCTATACTACTACAAGAGAGAAGTAGAGTCTGGAAGAAGGGACAATTTTATGATGCTTTGGAAGATAATGTTTTTTTTTTCTTATACTGAAAATGAAAGGTAGTTGTTTCTATATGGACTCAGTCTTTGGAATTTGTATATATATATTTCAGTGATCCCTCAGCCATTCCTTCTGTATTGTAATTCAATTTCTCTTTTAAAATTCCTTCCCCACTTCTAGGACCTGCAGTTGCTGAACTCCACAATGGCTTCTATTGGAAAGTCTGTGACTGAGACCAAGTGTTCACTTTTTTATGAAACCATTATTTATTTAGGAGCAATGAGCAATTCTTATATAAATGCAATAAAATCATTATGCTCAAACTATGAGAGAGAAAATTAAGGATAATTTAAGAAATCAGTCTTAGCTTGTTTCTATACACAGATGGTATTATTTATTTTCAAAGGAAACCCGCGAGGATTCCCCTGGTGTGCAAGATGTGCCTGAATACTCTTGATCAGCTTCCTGCTCACTTGAAGAGGGCGTGTATGAAGCACGCCACGGCAGAAAACATCAGGATGGCCTCTCAACAGGCGAGGGAGGACATGATGAATCACCTGAAGAACGGGGTCATCGTGGATTACCACAGAATAGAGATCGTGTCTGGTGAGGCAAACAGGATAGTGGTTGTAAGACTGCTAGAGTCCTTGGGCCTTTTTGTACATGGGAAGCCTGAAGACACATTGGCAAGGTGAGATATTTTTAATCTGTAAGGCTTCTGTAGTTTCTTTTTGAAATCATTGTTACAACATATTATGTAAAAGCATGTTGAAAAGAATCTACCTGCATTCCAGCGGCCCTGAGCAAGAGGCCGCAGTCCAGGAGGAAGAGATGCCAGAGGCTGCTCTAGAAACTGAAACAGAAGCGGATAAGGAAGGGGAAGATGTGAGCTCTGAAGAACTCTATCAGCAGTAAGACTTTTTATTTTTCAGATGTATCTATTTTTTACTAAAATTCTAATTTGTCTTATAGGTATAAAATGTTTAAACCGGTGTTTTATATCCTTACAGGCCCTGAGTAGTTAAAAAGTATCAGCAGGCCGGAAGAGAGTGGCCCAAGCTGGACTCTATAGAAAGCACTCCCTGGATGCTCCTCTCCTGATTGGATTCAAACAGTACCTTACCAAGGATCTGGGAGTGGCAAATTATTCTCAGGAGGTATTTATTTTTTAAAGGCATTTAAAATTAAGCAATGGTATCTTCATTGTAAATGTTTTTATTTCTTATCTTAAAATTCACCCATGTGAAATGATGTCAGCCATAAACATCATGACTCTATATTTCCTACCTGAATCTATTCTACTTAAATTATTACATTATACACAATTTGAGTTCATTTTAAAAAGTAAAAGGTAATGAAAGGAATGCATTTTCATAAGAAAGATAATACCGATATGCATGTGATAATCTTCCTTATATCATGTAGTGCATCATTTGGACACTTTGTGGGCTTCAAATACAAAGAAAATCATGTTCTATGGTACAAGATAAATACAAAACTTAAGCTTTTATTTTAATTAGATTTCTTTATAAAGCATAAGCAATCATTTATTACATCGCTTCTTGAATTAAATCTTTTGACAAGAGGTAAGACTTCTGTTACATTTAAACCCATGTTTAGCTGTGTTTTTTAGATTTAACTGAACCAATTTCTGTGTGTGCTAATGTCCTTGAATTCTGACAACATCACACTAAATTACATGATATAAAACAGCTAATGTTTCTAGAGATAACGTTTCTGAGATGCTTCTAATTACTTTTTATTACCAGGGACAGTTTAATTCACCTTGTACAGTACTGTAAGACCAAGATGCTTTTTTTAAAAGTTATTTAACATTTTATAGAACTTTGTCTACTATGGCAACATGATGTGCTTGGTGAAACTTGGAAAAATACTGCTTGGCCACTTATCTTAAGATAAAGATAGGATAAAGGTTTATCTTTTGCACCTACCTGACCCCCAGGGAAGGCCAATGCTTTCTAAGTTGATGGTTCCCTACAGTAGACTGTACTTTAATTTCAAAGGTAATGTATATTGACCCAAATCAGTTTTGGAATCCAATCTACTGACGAGATGGAGCACATCCTTTTTTCAGGATTTTAGCATCATACGTTTGGTATATTTAGTCCCTAATGCTGAAAGAAATGATCATAGAACATTTGGACACTTTGTGGGCTTGAAATACAAAGCAAATCATGTTCTATGGTACAAGATAAATACAAAACTTAAGCTTTTATTTTAATTAGATTTGTTTATAAAGCATAAGCAATCATTTATTACATTAATATATGTAAAAATAACATTTTAGCATCATACGTTTAGTATATTTAGTCCCTAATGCTGAAAGAAATGATCATAGAACATGACATCTAACCTTACCTGCGGTGTTTTTAATCCCTATTGCTCAATGCACGGTGAAAGCATTCCATACATGTGTCTGACAATGAGGAATAGGCCCCTGAGACAGTAATTTGCCTGTTTCACAAATGATCGGATTTTACTAGAGATTCTGTTTGGGATTCAGATGTGCATTCGGACAGCAATTCCTTTCAAGAAATGATACGTTCTGGATGAGGTCAAAGGTGCTGGAACACTGTATTTAGGATGTGTTTGCAGTGATTGTGTCTCCTGCTTCAACGCAGTGATAAACAGATGTGCTCCTTTAATTTATTGGTACATGCCCAGGGCAGTAAGCAGTCTGAGGATTTATTTCCAGATGGCATAGAGCAGTGAAGCAGTGAAGTAGTGCAAAACACTGGATCATTATATTATTAGAATCTATTCTACTTAAATTATTACATTATACTCAATTTGAGTTCATTTTAAAAAGTAAAAGGTAATGAAAGGAATGCATTTTCATAAGAAAGATAATACCGATATGCATGTGATAATCTTCCTTATATCATGTAGTGCGTCATTTGGACACTTTGTGGGCTTGAAATACAAAGAAAATCATGTTCTATGGTACAAGATAAATACAAAACTTAAGCTTTTATTTTAATTAGATTTGTTTCTAAAGCATAAGCAATCATTTATTACATTAATATATGTGAAAATAACATTTTAGCATCATATGTTTAGTATATTTAGTCCCTAATGCCGAAAGAAATGATCATTTGTTTAACATGCACGGGTCCGTCTCAAAGGATGCAGTACTCCTGAAGGGTCTCAAACCCTACATTTCGGATGCCTAGCTGTATCCCTCACATGTGGCACCTCAGAATGACTTCTAACCTTACCTGTGGTGTATTCAGTCCCTATTGCTCAATGCACGGTGTACATACTGCATACATGTGTCTTGAGAATGAGGAATGGGCCCCTGAGACAGTCATTTGCCTGTTTCACAAACAGGGACCTGGACCTAGACCTGGCCCGTACAGGGCTCAAACCCGCGACCTTGGCGTTATTAGCACCACGCTCTAACCAACTGAGCTAACCAGCCTCACGACAGTGCTCCTCTCTGTGCTGCAAAAAATCAAACTCAGGGAATTTCTTTTGTCCTCCTTTGAATAGAAAGCCGTGTAATCAGTGTACGGGCTTTCTCGTGCAGTTTCATGGTTCTTGTAACCCAAATCCTACACTGGCCTGAAGTGCCCCCCCATTTCACAGCATTTTTCAGCTGATTTAAAATGTACCTAAAGGAGAAGCATTATTGAAGACCATCAATTACCAAGAGCTTTTGTCAAAGGTTTTGGTGGTCATTTTGAATGACCACAGAGCGCTGTGACCTCGGTTTTATCTCATCCAAAAGACAGCGCCCTTTTACAACACAGCATCTCCGTCACTATACTGGGGCATTGGGACCCGCACAGACCTCAGGGTGAGCGCCCCCCCGCCGGCACCATTAACACCGCTTCCAGCTGGAAGCTTTGTTTTTCCCTGTAGCTCATCCAGGTACTGACCTGGCTCACACCTGCTTAGCTTCAGTGGGTTTTCAGTTGCGAGTTGCAAGGGGATGCAAGTGATGGAGCCGCTCGCTGCAAAAGCCACTGCATTGGCCGGGAATCGAACCCGAGCCTCCCGCGTGGCAGGCGAGAATTCTACCACTGAACCACCAATGCTCAGTGCCTGGGCCTTCAAAAAAGACGCTTTTTTGGTGCTCTGTGCAAAACGCGTCGACATCTGCTTCCAGCTGCAAAATGCCATTTGCGGACGCTGAAGAACTTATTTCTAAGGCAGCGGGTACAAGCGATTGGGCGTTTTAAAACCACCAGGAACAGCAAAGAGGCGCGCTTCTTTGCTTGTGCCGAAACACACCGACTGAAAGTGGACAACGTAGTCGGCAGGATTGGAACCTGTGCGGGGAGACCCCAATGGATTTCTAGTCCATTGCCTTAACCACTCAGCCACGACTACAGCAAGCCCCACTGCCGCTGCGTTCTTGCTACAATCTTACCTGGATCGCGAGGCGCCGGCGGAAGCCTATTTCAAAGTCGTTCTCCGTTTCAAAAAAACATTTCCAAAATACAAGCCTTGCAGACAGACACGCCTCAGAGGACTTAAGGGTGGCTTCATGTCGGAATGATAAAGTCTCCCCGTCCGGACATGAAAATGCCACTTTGTTACACACAAAAAAAGAATCAACAACAGAGAAATGCCCACAAGCATTTGAAAAGCCGCACCACGTCGCACTTGAAATAGCTCTTACATTAGTGGTAGACACAGGAATCGCCTTTTTATTTACGCTCTTACCAACGCGATGGAAAGCAAAACAAAGCAAAGCAGAGCAAAACAAAACGAACAAACGAAAACCCTCACGTCCTGCACTTGCATATAACCCCGTTACGTGCCCAACCGGTATTGTACGTCATCCTAGCACTGCACCCCGGGTCGTACGGTATATGGGAACGAGCACACGCCACGAATCGTCTCGAATCACTCCCTACAGCTGTAAGGCGCCTTGAAGCGTGCACCCCCAACATTCTTCTTTGCGCATCTGTGAAAGGTAAACTCTTGAGCAAACTCTGAACCAGCTCTAAGGAAACTAATCCGATTAGACGTTACTTTGACTCATCTTCTTACGCTCAGTGCCGGATTGCTCAAACTCCAGCTAGGGTTAGGGTTAGCATTCCCACGCTACTTAGACACTTTGTTTACGCTCAGTGCTGGATTTTGGGAACTTCAGGACGAGTGGGAATTTTCTCCTATCTGTCCATTCTGTTTTGTTTTGGAGACTCTTGGCTGCCTATGTTGTTCAGTGCACCGTGAAGGAAACATTTTCCAAAACTGTGTCAGCTCAAAAGTTGTAAGAAAACCTCTCCAGGTGCTTTAACTCTCTTCATTTTTGTCATTTAATGTGACATTCGATGTATAACTGGAGCCTCACATATGCAAATGGTGAGGCTCCAGTTCGACACCCAGTTCCACACCACTTTACAGTATATGACAAAAGCATGGCAGACTGTGCCGGACCAGCTGGTAACTTCCGCTTATTTTGACCATATTAAACATTGGAAATCTTCCCACTTGCATTTGTGACACTTGATTTTGGCTCCACCTAAGACACTCTTAAATCTTCAAACACTTTTCTCTTCTCCCGCAACACACTTGTCTGTCGGCACTATGTGGCAGCGTTGCATGACAACCCATCTCACCACGGAAAGAAACCTAACAGCTTTGGTAAGAGAGTAGAATTACCTGAAGAACTGCTTTCCATGGAAGCAGGACCAAGCGATGTAGCATTTTTATAGTACCAGGAAAGGAGAAGCGGCACTTCGCCTTTGCCGCACAGGCACAAGGTGACGTGCGGCAGACGCCGTAGTCGGCAGGATTCGAACCTGAGCGGGGAGTCCCCAATGGATTTCAAATCCATCGCCTTAACTACTCGGCCACGACTACAGCGAGCTCGCCGCCGCCGCATTCCTCCTATAATCTAACACGGAGTGCGAGGTGGCTGCGGAAACCTTTTTAAAGTCGCTCTCTGTTAAAAAAAAAACCTTTCACAAGATACATGCCGGCAGACAGACACGCCTCAGAGGGTTTAAGGCTGGCTTCACGTTCAAATGATAAAGTCTCCCCGTCCGGATGTCAAAATGCAACTTTGGCAGACAGAAAAAACATCAACAAACCACAAATGTGGACAAGGATTTTACAAGCTGCACCACACTGCACTTTCAAAAGCATTTACATTCGTGTTAGACGCAGGAATTGTCTTTGTTTTGCGCGCTTACGAACGCCATAGAAAACGAAACAAAACAAAAGCCCTCAGCTCCTGTACTTGATTATAACGCCGTTACGTGTCGAAGCAGGAATTTACGTCATCTTACCACTGCAACATGGGGAATAGAGGGAAATGAACACACGCTACGAATCGTCTCAATCACTCCCTAGAGTCGTAAGGCACATTGAAGGGTGCACCCCCATCATTAATCGTTGGGCCTCTGTAAAAGGAAAGCTGTTGAGCAGTCTTTGAAACAGCTCGGATGAAACACTTGATTGCTTCCATGTGCATCTGGAGCCCACTTCTTATTTTCACTTCACGCCGCCCAAAGCATTTCTAAAACAGGAGATTCGCGTTTGGGAATGCGCCCTGCCCTACAAATAAAACAGGTCTACGGGTCTGAAACCTGCTCCACGGAAAACAGTTCTGTTGCGCTTTTGATCAAAGGGAGATTCTCTGTTCTTACTTTTTGATTACATAACACCCAAAGGGGCTTCTTTGGAGCTGGATTCCAACCAGCATCCTAAAGTTTCTTGGCGGTATCCTTTACAGTCCTCTGTTCGGTCGACAAGGAACAGAAGGGGGCAGCTTTCCTCACACATACAGTGCAATGTACTGTAGTGTTCCCCTTCATTGAATTCGCAGTTCTGCATCAGACCTCTAACTCGTTTCCTTAGCTTGGATTTAAGCCACGAAGCAGGCTTCTACTGTATAAACGTCTAGAGGAATCACAAACTATTTGAGAGGCCATCATCCCAGGGGGAACTGACAAAGTCTATCCCTAAACACCTAGCGCAGTCTCTCGAGAGACTGTCAAAAATCGCTTTCTCCGTTTGTGCTGCAAGTAAGTGAAAACGCGGTCTCAACCCAGAGCCACTTGGCAGCAGTGGCACGTAAATACTGTTACTGCCACTGCTCGATACCGACGTTAGCCTACTATACCATGTTCAGCCACCGCTAGAAAATGTAAGGCTCTAGTACTGGAGCAAACAAAAGGAGGGCCAACGTCGAACGGGCACACATGTCAGACATGGAAACCGACAAGAGTGGGATTTGAACTCATACATGCAGAGCACAATGGATTAACAAGCCATCGCCTTAACCACTCAGCCACCTCGTGAACAGAACTGGGCTGTCCAGAAATGGGTTGGCGCGCTCCAGATGATCTTTTTCTTTTTTTTCCCTCGTACTCGAGGGTCCTTTTCCTGTTCCACATGCGATTTCAACATTTTCCTTGGGAGATGTCAAGCCAGCAAGCCACTGCTGTGGTTCAGTGGCCAGTGTGGAGTTCAGTGGCCCTGTTGTACACAGAAAGCACATTGAGCTCCTTGGACATGAAAAGTTCCAGATAAAAGCCATTTGTCATCCTTTCTCTTGGTGTCGATGTTGCTATTGTATGTAAAGGTGGCAACTTGCTCAGCGAGCAGGCGGAGCACACACCGAATGCAGATGTGTCTGAGTGGCGTGTCCAAGTGGCTGCAAAAGGACAATACTCCCGGGGTGCCGTGGCTTAGTTGGTTAAAGCGCTTGTCTCTTAAACAGGAGATCCTGGGTCCGAATCCCAGTGGTGCATTCTTTGTTCTGTCTTCTCGAACAGAACTGGTCCTTACAGACAACCGCCTACGGCTAGACTTAATTAAATGCAAGTATTCATTTCCTGTCTTGAATGACTTGTTTTTCTTAAAATGGATGCAACTTGCAAAACATGAAATACAAACCTCGCTAATCAGCGCTCGCGGCTGGCAAAAAAAAAAGAAGTCAGCAATGTTTTTTTCTTTAACCTTAAGCCTGCTAATGGAGAAGAAACTAGTCGCCACATCACATACATCCGTTTCAACGATAAGAAGGTAACAACTATCCTCACTCCAGAGTAAATCTCACGTTGAGGGCATATTTTTTTCCACTTTACCATGAGTCGGGCTCAGCTGCAGAGAGGCGAGAGCAGAGCAATGAGGTCAGGGGGACAGGGGAGTCACACGCTGGCGGTTTGAACACGCGGAAGATCACTGAGGGATCCACAGTATGTGGACCCTCCGTGCGCCATCATTCCACACTCCAGACTCTGAATCCTGCCATCCGAGTTAAGATCTCGGCGGAACCTGAGGCGCAGTTCTTTCTTAAAACGTAATCTGGTGAGCATTTCTAGAATCGTACTTGTATAGATGCAGCCTTTAATGTGTTGCTAGGTTAAAATTTATGACTTCTTGAACTTCAGTAGGCAACTGCCCTCTTGATTTCGGATTTAATTTCTTTATTACAGGGGCGCTTTTATGATGACAGAGTCATGTTCAGGTACTTTGCTTGATGGAGGAAGCTCATTTCGGACTCTGTGATCTGATCACCTGGAAAGGTCTGCTGTACTACTACAAGAGAGAAGTAGAGTCTGGAGGAAGGGACAATTTTATGATGCTTTGGAAGGTAATGTTTTTTTTTTCTTTGAAATCGAAATGAATCAGAATATCAGTGCAAAAGACAAACTCTTGGTTTGGTTTAAAGAGATATGGTTTTAAAACAGACAAAATGTAGAAAACAGGTGTTTCTCACTTTTGGAAAAGAATGGACCGGGGATAATATTTTACTAGTTGCAGTGCTAAGCTCACTGGGTTACAGTCCTGCAGTGTCACACCAGGGCCAGTGGTGCAATGGATAATGTGTCTGACGATGGATTAGGAGTTTGGAGGTTCGACTCCTGCCTGGCGCTGGTTGTTTTTAAACACATCAGCCTACTCCCTAAGTAGCCTGTGCGACTTACTGCATTGTAATCGTACCCAGTAAGAGATTTCCTTCATGTAAATGAACTGCACCTGACAGCTTTAGAAAAACACCTGGGCTCAGTACGGTGCTGAGAGCTCAAGTTGTGTATAATGTAATAATTTAGGTAGAATAGATTCTAATAATATAATGATCCAGTGTGCTGCACTACTTCACTGTTTCACTGCTCTATGCCTTCTGGAAATAAATCCTCAGACTACTTACTGCCCTGGGCATGTACCAATAAATTACAGGAGCACATCTATATATCACTGCGTTGAAGCAGGAGACACAATCACTGCAAACACATCCTAAATACAGTGTTCCAGCACCTTTGACCTCATCCAGAACGTATCATTTCTTGAAAGGAATTGCTGTCCGAATGCACATCTGAATCCCAAACAGAATCTCTAGTAAAATCCGATCATTTGTGAAACAGGTAAATGTCTTAGGGGCCCATTCCTCATTCTCAAGACACATGTATGCAGTACGTACACCATGCATTGAGCAATAGGGATTAAAGACACCACAGGTAAGGTTAGAAGACATTCTGACTATATTCTAAAATATTGGACTCATATTCTTATGATGGCAGACATGAGTCTGTGTTTAAAACCGGGGTTAATGGACATTATATGACTGTCAATTCTGTTTTGTTTTGGAGACTCTTGGCTGCCTATGTGGTACAGTGCAGCGTGAAGAAAACATTTTCCAAAACTGTGTCAGCTCAAAAGTTGTAAGAAAACCTTTCCAGCTGCTTTAACTCTCTTCATTTTTGTCATTTAATTGTCTGTCGGCACTATGTGGCAGCGTTGCATGACAACCCATCTCACCACGGAAAGGAACCTAACAGCTTTTGTAAGAGAGGAGAAAACGACCTGGCCTGTATGGAGATCGAACCCACGACCTTGGCGGTATTAGCACCACGCTCTAACCAACTGAGCTAACCAGCCTCACGACAGCAATCCTCTCTGTGCTGCAAAAAATCGAACTCAGGGAATTTCTTTTGCCCTCCTTTGAATAGAAAGCCGTGTAATTCAGTGTACGGGCTTTCTCGTGCAGTTTCATGGTTCTTGTAACCCAAATCCTACACTGGCGTGAAGTGACCCCCCATTTCACAGCATTTTTCAGCTGATTTAAAATGTACCTAAAGGAGAAGCATTATTGAAGACCATCAATTACCAAGAGCTTTTGTCAAAGGTTTTGGTGGTCATTTTTAATGACCACAGAGCGCTGTGACCTCGGTTTTACATCTCATCCAAGAGACAGCGCCCTTTTACAACACAGCGTCTCCGTCACTATGCTGGGGCATTGGGACCCGCACAGACCTCAGGTTGAGCGCCCCCCCACCGGCACCATTAACACCGCTTCCAGCTGGAAACTTTGTTTTTCCCTGTAGCTCACCCTCATCCGGGTACTGACCTGGCTAACAAATGCTTTGCTTCAGTGGGTTTTCAGTTGCGAGTTGCAAGGGGATGCAAGTGATGGAGCCGCTCGCTGCAAAAGCCACTGCTTTGGCTGGGAATCGAACCAGAGCCTCCCACGTGGGAAGTGAGAATTCTACCACTGAACCACCAATGCTCAGTACCCAGGCCTTCAAAAAAGACGCTTTTTTGGTGCTCTGTTAAAAAAGCGTCGATATTACCTCTTTCAAAAGGCTTCACTTTCCTAGTCACATTCCAAGGCTCATTGAACCCGGGCTGTTTCCTCCAGCGGTATAGTATTGCAGTTAGACAGCACGATGCCTGCAAGACTATGTCACGCTCTGACGAGACTGTCAAAAATTGCTTTCGCCGATTGTATTGCAAACCGGCGGAAGCGGGGTATTGGGAAAAGTTTTCAACTAGCAATAATCGCGCCTCGGCTAAACCTCACAGGCTACGATACTGCCAATGCGCAAATCTGACGGTTGCCAGGCAACCGCGGGGATCCTATGGAAATCGTTATCAATCGTCTCATGGCATGTCGTTGCTGTAACGCTTCATATTTGTCGTCTTCTTCTTCTAGCTTGAGGTTTTGAAGAATTTCATGACAGACAAGGGCTCCGTCGGGAACAAAGGGCGTTGTGAGAAAACCGTTGCTTATTTTCAGCAGCAGAAATACAACCCTTTAAATACAAGATGACAGAACAATGACGAAGGGCATGCCGGGAGGAACTCATGCACTACAGAGGAAAGGGGGCGGGCACGTACAGTTCACATTCAAGCCACAAGTACTCTTCTCGGATGTTGCACAAACAAATCCTAACGTCCTGAAAGCATTGCAGCATGTTTGTGTCCCACTTCCCGTGGCTGCAGGACGACTGACACGAACGGACAAACACAATCTGTGGCGTTTAGTGTGACATAGTCTTGCAGGCATCGTGCTGTCTCACTGCAATACTATACCAATGGAGGAAACAGCCCGGGTTCGATGAGCCTTGGAATGTGACTAGGAAAGTGAAGCCTTTTGAAAGAGGTAAAGCACTGCACAACGGAACTGAGGGAGAATCTTACAATGATTTCGAATGAATTCTGTATGCGTTAAAAGACAGCTATACACAGAAAACATGCAGGACACTGCTCATGATGTTTCCCGAGCCGAAACACAGTGCGTTTTTCCAAGCCATCTGACAAAGCCCGCCCACTGAAAACTGCAGCAGATGGTGTAAAGACGTTCAACTTTGTAACTACTGCACGCACAGGAAGCAGAATAAATTCCTCTTTTCAAACTGTCAAAGGTTTGCTTTGCGAACGCTGCAGGGCATCGCACAATCTCTTTTGAACGGGGACAAACGATTTCTTATGGGGCGCAGTAAGTACAGACGTTTAAAAAGCTCCACTCATGCCGACGATGCAGCATGAAGAAGCGCAACCTAACGTTTGACAGACAAAAGCCGGGCGCCGCTACGAGCAATATGAAATCAAACTGACAGCACACGGCGTTTCGTGCTGACTCAAAAGTGATCTCGACAGACGCTGTTCTCTGCATAACGCTGAAAGAGCTAAAGAGCGTTTCTGTTGAGACGTAACAAGCTTGTTTCTTTCTACCATGATGTTACCATGACAAAATCTGTCTTTAAACACCTTGCTCAGTCTCTGACGAGACTGTCAAAAATTGCTTTCGCCGATTGTATTGCAAACCGGCGGAAGCGGGGTATTGGGAAAAGTTTTCAACTAGCAATAATCGCGCCTCGGCTAAACCTCACAGGCTACGATACTGCCACTGCGCAAAGCTGACGGTTGCCAGGCAACCGCGGGGATCCTATGGAAATCGTTATCAATCGTCTCATGGCATGTCGTTGCTGTAACGCTTCATATTTCACAGCATATTCCCGCCCCCCAAAGAAAAGAGCGCCAATCAGAGAGGCGGAGACCGAGGACTCGCAGAGCAGACGGCCACAGTCGCCGTAATAAGAGCGATTGTGAGCGGTTTTAGTTTCTCTCTTTGACCAGCCCAGCTGCGCCCCACGCGAAGGCAGGGAAGCACAAAAATTGTATGGAACTCATTCATGTTCCTCTCCATGGAAATCTTTAGTAAAAGGCAAAAGATTTGTACGAGATGAAGAGAAACCAGAGTGCGTGGCTGGACAGCTGCAGGAGCCCAGGCCGCCTTCAAGGCCTCTGCCCTGCCGGTCGTGGTTGGCAATGCACCTGGCCTTACAAACGAGCCAGTGGGGCCCGTTCAGCTCTGGGCTCATCGCCTGCGGCTCTCGGCTTACCTGGCAGGGGAGATACCTTGATCAGCCTGTAGTTAGAGTAGTTGGATTGTTTTCTTGTTTTGTGGAAGCAGTGTTTGTTTTGCAGTTTGAGATGGCAACCTTTGGATCCCGCAAGAATGCTGTACGTTTTGAGCTTTTGGATGACCTCTTCATGGATCATATGCAGTTCAGCAGAAAAGTGTTACAGAAGGAACGTGGCTTTGAACCTCGGCACTTGGATTTCATCTTCGCTCTCCCAGGTCAGAAAGCATTTGAGGTTGTTTTTGCTACCTATTCTCTGTTTGAACAATGTGTGGATGTGTTTGAGGCAAAAAGAGGGAAAGTTCCTGCCCTTGAGAAGATCAACTTGCAGCCTCTGACACAGAGAGAGAGGAAAACGGTGCATGTTGTTATGTTCTCGGAACTGGCAAAGACGGAGGACATTCACACCTGGCTTAAGCAGTACTGCACCGTCCACCATGGAACTGAGGTTAGAGATGTTGACGGTATAAAAACAGGAGCAAGGAAATTCGAGGTTCGCTTGCTACCGGACAATGTAAATGGAGGCTTAAGGCACCTGCCCTCTACAATCCGGCTGGGCGCCTGCAATGGCTATGTTTTTTATGTGGGACAACCAAAGGTGTGTCGGCGCTGTGGTGTTGTGGGACACCTGGCATCGTCCATACATTTCAAAATCCATACAGCTTGTGAAAGATGAAATCCATTTCTTGGTTGTCAGTGGAAAAAGATTGCCGGCTGCAAGAAGCGCAAGTGATTGTTTTCTTTGACCATAAACCTGCAAATGTAGGGAGCACAAGCGGCCGTCAGTCTCTGTGGCGCAATCGGTTAGCGCGTTCGGCTGTTAACCGAAAGGTTGGTGGTTCAAGCCCACCCAGGGACGCATGTCTCAGTTTTTCCAATGTAAACATCATCACCGCTAAAGAAGATGGCGCAGAAGGCTCCACAGTCGAAACGTTGTGCTTCTTTTCTTCTCTTTTCAGCATGGAGTAAACCTTTGCTTGATCCTTTGCAGCCTACGCATGCTGACACAGCTACCTTTCTCTTAACGCGCCTCAATCATTATTCACCAAAACCATCAGCAGAATGTGTCGCCTTTGTGGTGATGTCACTCCTCTGCTTCACAAATGTCCTTAGTGACGGACCATTTCTTTCTGCCATTTTTCCGGAGCGGTTATTGATTGCTCCATCATTTCCCTCATACTTTCCATCCCTAGATTGAAAAAAAAAAAAACAGAAACAGGCTGACAGGACGACAATCAAATTGCAAAAACTCATCAAAGCACTCGATAGAGTATTTGAATCCACAAGTAGCTACGAGCAACTTTGTCCTGGCTTGCATGAAAGTCGGAAAATGTCAAAAAGAAAAAGATGGTGGCTTTTTCATATCTGTTCTTTTATTTTTAGTTCGTTGGCTCTTCTGTCCATTGTCCTCCTGCCTGGCTCTTGACCTGTGACTGTCTGAACGCACACATTAGACTTTCAGGCGGGGGATTTGTCCTGAGCCTCTGTGAAAGACCCACCCCCATAAATAACTGCTCTAGAAACACATGAATGCAAAACTAAACCACAGCTTAAAGAGGAGCTCCAACTCAGTGCCATACTAATGTAAACGAAGTAATACTAAGACATGTTCTTATGGATTTGTCTTACCTTGAGATATGTAATTGGATTTCAGGATTAACTTCCTCATTCAATGTACTGGTGATTCTTTGCCTGGTCAGTACCTGGGTGGGAGACCTCCAGCGAACAATTAAGCTTGCTGCTGGAAGTGGTGTTAAGAGACTCTTAGGATCTTCCAGAGGTGTCTGTCCAATAGCACTAGTTGCCTTAGAGCTGGCTCAAACATTGCTCAAGAGTCTACCTTTCACAGATGCGCAAAGATGAATGATGGGGGTGCACGCTTCAAGGAGCCTTCCAACTGTAGGGACCGATTAGAGACGATCCGTAGCATGTGTTCGTTTCCATATACGCCCCGTGTCTCAACGGTAGGACAGAGTCAAATACTGCCTCGACACGTAACAGCGTTATATTAAACCGCAGGACTTGAGGGCTGTTTTGTTTGAATGTTCAAGGCATTGGTAAGAGCGTAGGTCAAGGGCCATTGGTGCATCTCCTGTAACTGGAGTAAAAATGCTATTCAAAGTGCAGTGACTAAAATCGTCGTCCACATGTCTCCGTTGTTGATTGCTTTCTGTCTAAGAACGTTCTGTTTTCATGTCCGAACGGGGAGACTTTATCATTCCAACTTGAAGCCACCCTTAAGTCCTCTGAGGTGTGTGTGTGTGTGTGCTTGCACGTATGGCGTAAAAGGTTTCTTAAACGGAGAGCGAACTTGAAAAAAGTTGCCTCCACTGCCGCCGCCGCCTCGCACTCCCTGTTCGATTGTAGCAAGAAGGCAGCGGCCGCAGCACTCGCTGTAGTCGTGGCCGAGTGGTTAAGGTGACAGACTTGAAATCTGTTGGGGTCTCCCCGCGCAGGTTCAAATCCTGCCGACTACGGCGTCCTTTGCATTTGGTTGCGTGCGTGCGTGTAAAAGGACCAGCGCCGTTCCGTTTTCGCTGGGACCTTTAACACTCTAAATCGCCTGGACCCGCAGCCTGTGAAATCGATTCTTCAGCACCCACGATGGACGCTTTGCCGCTGGACACAGATAACGATGCTTTTCTGCAACGAGCTTTCCAGCTGAATTTTCTCAGCAGCTCCGTACTGAACCTGTTCTCCATTGCAACATAGCGGAGGCTCGTCACGTCTATAGCAAGGCTGTGTAGGACCGCATACGCCACAGTGACTTGTACACAGACCACATGAAAGGCAAGCAAAATACACTTTTAAAATTCCAAAGACTCACAAGGTCAGAGAAACAGCGATGACCTGAACAGATCTGTTACAGAAGTCTAGGTTGACCTTTTTAGAGCTGTAATTGCATTTTTGTTTAATAGAAGATCAAATCTACTCGCATGTACCAGCACATTACAGTTTATTGATGTTAATTCTGTTTAAGTAATAAGATTGCTAACGATGTTGGACTTTAGCCGGTGTTTTTTAGAACAAATTGCTTACACTTCTGTAAGGAATACCCAGTACGTGCCTTTGTCAGTCATTGCTCACCATACCTGTAACTTTCTTATCTAACTCACTTCCTCAAATGGTGAAGGTCCACAAACATAAATGAAAAAAAAACCCTTGTTGTAGATGAGGTGCACAAAAAAGCAGCCCCTGATAGTGTATAACACATTTATACTATTGCAGAGACACATGTAACATATATATACTGTATATATATATGAAACAGAAATAGAAACAGAAACAGGAATCGCTTACTCACCTGGAGAATCTCTGTAGGAATATCTAGCATTTATCAATGGAAATAAAAGCTGCTTTAATACAGTGCATGTTCAAACTCAAACCCTCAGCTGCTGTTCTTGTTTGTTTTGGGACAAATTGCAACTGAGCATCGCATGAGCCGTTACGTACCCTTATCTGTTAGGGAATTTCAAGGGAGGAGTTAGGTCAGAATGGGTAGGCTGCAAAACAACAAGTAAAGATTTATTCCAAGATGAAACGTTGTGGCGGTTTTCTTATCTTTTCAGCATGGACTAAACTTTTACGTGTTCCTTATATGCTATATATGTATATATTAGCACCAATGTCGTTCTTAAAAACTAACATGAAATTGTCAGGGACATTCAGCTATATACAAAGACGAGACAGACAAAGTAATAATTCTGTATTAACGTGGCCTACATATTGACGCAATGGTCGAACTAACTGACATGTTCTGATTCAGATCCCCTGCAGTTCATGCCAATTAGAACAATAGCAATGCTGAGTCCTCCCCACCCTACTGAGCACAAATTCAGCTGCTCTCCAGTTCTGTTCTGCATGTTTTTTCATTGCATTTGAGCTTGGAGCTGGAGATGATCTCCATACAGTTCTGTGTTCACCAGCCCGCACTTGCGTGCTAATTTACGGGTTGTGGCAAATGCTTTTCTATAGTTCATATACATGACGCCAACCTGTTACCGAGGAACCTGAGAGGTTTAAAAGCCTCACGAGCCAGGCAGGACTCGAACCTACAATCTTCTGATCCGAAGTGAGACGCATTATCCATTACGCCACTGGCCCATAGAACATGCACTTGCACTCCACCACAGAGAGCTCTACACTGCTACTAGTAGTACACTTCCCGAACTAAATTTTAACAGCAAGAAACTTGTGTTTCCTACTATTTTTATCAGGTTTAAAATATCATCTCCTTTAAACAGAAAAAGTGTTGATGTGTCGTGCTGAAATTCCGATTGATTTTGAATTCAAAGAAAAAGGTTTTCTTCCAAAACACCATGAAATTGTCACATCTTGCAGACAATAGGTGTATTCCATGTTGAAAAGAGAAGAAAGAAAACCATGGAGCCTTTTACAGGTGTGAGGCTTCTTCAGGTGTGAGAAGACCTCACAGTCGAAACGCTGTGTTTCCGTTCTTCTCTTTTCAGCATGCAATAAACCTAGTACTTGTTCCTTTTCAGCCGAGGCATGCTGACGTAGCTACCCAGCTGAACATCTTGCAGACTCTACAGTACTTCTCTCCTGTAGAAGTAAAGCAGGGCTTGCTGGGTGAGCTTTTGCTCCAGTAAATTAGGTCACGTGTCATGTTAAATCACTTCTTCTAAACACAACATTTGCTGGTGCTAGCTTTCCCCATGAAAAGAGACATTTCCCTTACAGTACATGACATATCGTTTTTATTCTATCAATAAGTATAGAAATTAAACAAAAGAAAAAATGGTGTCGCCAAAGAATGCACAGCTCTGTCGCCTTGGGGAGGTGTCAAGGGCATTGAGCTCCTTGGACATGAAAAGTGCCCGATAAATGCCATTTCTCATCATTTCTCTTGGCGTCAGTTCTGCTATTAAATGGGACGGAGGCAACGGGCTCAGAGAGCAGGTTAAGTGCACACCGAACGCAGATGTGTCCAAGTGTCTGTAAAAGCGCGGTGCTCTGCTGGCACTGTTCCCTAGTGGCTTAAAGTGCCCGCCTAGTAAGCAGGCGATCCTGGGTCTGAATACCAGCGGTGCCTCTCTCCGTGTCTTGTTGTGCCGAATGTATCATTTCAGACAAACATGTACAGCTTGGTTCAGTTTAATGCAAGAATTCATTTCCTTTCTGGAATAACTTGTTTTTGAAGAAATCCATACAGCTTGTGAAAGATGAAATCCATTTCTTGGTTGTCAGTGGAAAAAGATTGCCGGCTGCAAGAAGCGCAAGTGATTGTTTTCTTTGACCATAAACCTGCAAATGTAGGGAGCACAAGCGGCTGTCAGTCTCTGTGGCGCAATCGGTTAGCGCGTTCGGCTGTTAACCGAAAGGTTGGTGGTTCAAGCCCACCCAGGGACGCATGTCTCCGTTTTTCCAATGTAAACATCATCACCGCTAAAGAAGATGGTGCAGAAGGCTCCACAGTCGAAACGTTGTGCTTCTTTTCTTCTCTTTTCAGCATGGAGTAAACCTTTGCTTGATCCTTTGCAGCCTACGCATGCTGACACAGCTACCTTTCTCTTAACGCGCCTCAATCATTATTCACCAAAACCATCAGCAGAATGTGTCGCCTTTGTGGTGGTGTCACTCCTCTGCTTCACAAATGTCCTTAGTGACGGACCATTTCTTTCTGCCATTTTTCCGGAGCGGTTATTGATTGCTCCATCATTTCCCTCATACTTTCCATCCCTAGATTGAAAAAAAAAAAAAAACAGAAACAGGCTGACAGGACGACAATCAAATTGCAAAAACTCATCAAAGCACTCGATAGAGTATTTGAATCCACAAGCAGCTACGAGCAACTTTGTCCTGGCTTGCATAGAAGTCGGAAAATGTCAAAAAGAAAAAGATGGTGGCTTTTTCATATCTGTTCTTTTATTTTTAGTTCGTTGGCTCTTCTGTCCATTGTCCTCCTGCCTGGCTCTTGACCTGTGACTGTCTGAACGCACACATTAGACTTTCAGGCGGGGGATTTGTCCTGAGCCTCTGTGAAAGACCCACCCACCCCCATAAATAACTGCTCTAGAAACACATGAATGCAAAACTAAACCACAGCTTAAAGAGGAGCTTGTCATGACCGCCAGGCAGTTAAGACCAACTCTTAAGCAATCTAAACAGCACCAGCAGCGGGTGATTATTAACAAACGCCGCCGCACGAGTTAACCCACCTGCACACACTCCACCGTGCGGTACGCAGTGCTATTTTTACCATCTTTACCTGCTTCCCGCTGGTATTGAGTCTACTCCTTGAGAGCTCTACCTGGCGTTTTTTCCATTACCTCGTTTATTCTGGATATTGGACTCCCCTTCTGCCTTTTCGACTTTGGACCTCGCCTCTCACCTCGGACTGTTTGCCACCAGTGTTCTCCCTGGATTACGACTTACCTTACGCCTCTTGACCACGAAACAAAGCAAAGCAGAGCAAAACAAAATGAACAAACGAAAACCCTCACGTCCCGCACTTGCATATAACGCCGTTACGTGCCCAAGCGGTATTGTACGTCATCCTAGCACTGCACCCCGGGGCGTACGGTATATGGGAACTAGCACACACCACGAATCGTCTCGAATCACTCCCTACAGCTGTAAGGCACCTTGAAGCATGCACCCCCAACATTCTTCTTTGCGCATTTGTGAAAGGTAAACTCTTGAGCAAACTCTGAACCAGCTCTAAGGAAACTAATCTGATTAGACGTTACTTTGACTCATCTTTTAAGGGACCCTTGTTAATTGGAGAAATCAATGATTTCGAATGAATTCTGTATGCGTTAAAAGACAGCTATACACAGAAAACATGCAGGACACTTCTCATGATGTTTCCCGAGCCAAAACACAGTGCGTTTTTCCAAGCCATCTGACAAAGCCCGCCCACTGAAAACTGCAGCAAATCGTGTAAAGACGTTCAACTTTGTAACTACTGCACGCACAGGAAGCAGAATAAATTCCTCTTTTCAAACTGTCAAAGGTTTGCTTTGCGAACACTGCAGGACATCGCACAATGTCTTTTGAACGGGGACAAACGATTTCTTATGGGGCACAGTAAGTACAGACGTTTAAAAAGCTCCACTCATGCCGACGATGCAGCATGAAGAAGCGCAACCTAACGTTTGCATTCCTAGCAAATTCCTTTTATTTTTTGATAAATAAAGACAGTCTTGTTTAACAAACAACACAAACAACATTTTACATTGTCAATTCAATTCAAATCAATGTATTTCTATATAGCGCCTTTCACAACAAGGTTGTCCCAAGGCACTTAACAATGCAAGTTGTTAAGAGCCTTGTGTCTAATATGCCGCCTAGGTAACGTGCTGTCTCTTTGAGGCAAATGTTTAAATCCTCTGAGTTAAGTGCTGAAGTTATAGTAGTCCTATCAGTATTGTTGCCTCCGATCAACAGATCCTCATTTTTCTCAGAGTTGAGTAACAAAAAGTTTTCACACATCCAAGTATTTCCTTCCTTAATGCATTTAACTAAACTGATAATAGAAGAGTTGTCGTTTGGTGTAAACAAAATGTTTATTTGAGTGTCATCAGCATATGAATGAAAGTTCATATTATTTTTTCATATTATCCTACCTAGCAGCAGCATGTAGAGAGAGAGAGCAATATTGGTCCCAGCACTGATCTTCTGGTACCCCAAATTGAACTGGTGACATTGATGAAGCAGTACAATTATTAGATATTTGAACATAATGAAAACGATGAGTTAAATGTGAAGTAAACCACTGAAGGACGGTTCCAGATAAGCCAACCTCAAACTCAAGCCTGTGTAACAAAACAGAGAGGTCAACCGTGTCAAAGGCAGCTCTAAGATCTAGAAGCACAAGCACTGTTGCATTCCCCGCATCAGTAGCTAAGAGAATATCATTTACGACTCTTGTTAATGCAGTTTCAGAAACCAGACTGAAATTTCTCAAGTATATTATTTGAATCCAGATACGATTGACGTTGGGCAACAACTATTCTCCCAAGACTTTTAGATTGAAATGGGACCTTTGAGACAGGCCTGTAGTTGTTAAGAACTTGTGGATCCAAATTTGACTTCTTAAGGAGCGGTCTAACAACCACTACCTTAAATTGATCAGGTACAACGCCTGACGCAAGCGATGCATTCATCATGCTAATTATAGGTCCTGCCAGTCCTTCGAGGGAATCTTTGACTAGCTGAGTGGGGATGGGATCTAGCGAACAGGTGGTTGACTTTGTCTTATGTCTGTGTTTATGAGTCCACCATAAGAAGAAATCTGAACAGGAGTGGTGATTATGCGAGGTCACCATGGAGGAAACCACTGCTCTCCCCCCCAAAAAAACCACCACTGCCCCTCTCAAGTTTGCTAAAGACCACATGGATGTTCCACAGCAACTCCTGGAACAATGTTCTGTGGACAGACGTGACAAAAGTTGAAAGTTAAAGGAGTACATCAACAACAGAGTGGCTGAAACAGAAGAAATTCCGTATTTTGGGATGGCCAAGTAAGAGTCCTGACCCCAATCCCATTGAAGTACTGTGGCGTGATCTGAAGCAGGCCATTCAGCGCAAGACATCCCAAAAATATACATGAACTGAAACAGTTTTTCATAGAGGAATAGGCCAAAATACCTCCTAACCGCTGCTCAGGTCTGACCAGCCGCTACAGAAAGTGGGGGTTGAGGTTTTTGTCATAAAGGAGGTTCCACTAGCTCCTTAATATAAGGGTTCACGTACTTTTTCCATCAATGACCTTGATTGTTTAAACCATTTGGTCAATAAAGAAACAGCAATGTCAAATGTTGGGCGTGTGTTGTTTGTTAAATCACACTCTCTTTATTAATTATTATGACTTAGATAAAGATAAGATCACATGTTAGGAGCCATTCATGCAGAAATCCACATCATTCCGAAGGGCTGTTTACAAAAGTTTTTCTCCCAACTGTATGTGAGAGAAAAGCAGAGACGCTCACTGAGTAAGGTGGGGTTGTAGCTTTGCAAATCACAAGGACATTTGTATGCTCAAAATGGGACAGGAGCACCCCAGATGGGACTCGAACCCACAATCCCTGGCTTAGGAGGCCAGTGCCTTATCCATTAGGCCACTGGGGCACACTGGGGAAAGTTAGGCAGCAGAAGGTTTACTGTGACCTGAGAAGGACCGGCATCCAATCACGGTGGTACACACACACACACGCTCTCACTCATCTGAGCTACACGGCTACCAAGATGATCTCAGGTGCGCCGAGCTGGTACGGAACATATTGAACTGATCGACGGCGAATTGTCTCTCAGACAGGCTTTTCACCTCTAAGCTCCCTGACTGACAGTGATCAGCTAGGTAGTGAAACAGTCAGCTGCTTCTAAGCCTTAAACAGCTGCATCGCGGCGCTTCCACAGAGAGATGATTTGAAAGCCAAACATCGCCCATTGGGAACACCTTACTATCACTAGTTTAAGAGACTCTTAAGGTCTTGAAGAGGTGCCTGTCTAATAGCATGCGCTTTGCAAGCTATAGGTGTTTAGGCTGAGGCAGAATGCCTGTTAACAAAATGTTTTTCTAAAGGGGCCTCGCACTCTTTTCCAAGCAATGGTCACCATCCCCACCGAGTGTCACAATGTGGTCATGTCCTAGGACATCACCTGTTAGTCTCCATTTGTCTGCCACCAACACTTTAGGTTACGGGGTCACAACCGCACCCCGGAGACCAGAGGAGCCGTTGGCGTTCTGGCGGCGCAGATTGGGCTGAAGGTGGGGCGCTTGAATCTCGCTGTTGGAGGCCGTCTGAAACTGACCCAAGCCTTTCCCTTGAATTAAATGTAAATAAGAAATGAACCCCAGATGCACATGGAATCAATCACGTGTTTCCTTTGAGCCGTTTCAGAGACTGCTCCAGAGTTTACCTTGCACAGATGCGCAAAGATTAATGATGGGGGTGCACGCTTCCAGGCGTCTTACAACTGTAGGGACTGATTAGAGACAATTCGTAGCTTGTGCTCATTTCCCTCTATTCCCCGTGTTGCAGTGGTAGGATGACGTAAATTCCTGCTTCGACACATAACGGGATTATAATCAAGTGCAGGAGCTGAGGGCTTTAGTTTTGTTTCGTTTTCCATGGCGTTCGTAAGCGCGCAAATCAAAGGCAAATTCCTGCGTCTAACACGAATGTAAATGCTTTTGAAAGTGCAGTGTGGTGCAGCTTGTAAAATCCTTGTCCACATTTGTGGTTTGTTGATGTTTGTTCTGTCTGCCAAAGTTGCATTTTGACATCCGGACGGGGGGACTTTAACATTTGAAGCCACCTCGCAGTCCGTGTTTGATTATAGGAGGAATGCGGCGGCGGCGGGCTCGCTTTTGTCGTGGTCGAGAGGTTAAGGCGATGGGCTCGAAATGCGTTGGCGACTCCCCGCGCAGGTTCGAAACCTGCCGACTCCGGCGTCTGCCGTACGTCGCCTTGTGTCTGCGCGGCAGAGGCGAAGTGCTGCTTCTCCTTTCCCGGTACTATAAAAACGCTAAATCGCTTGGACCCGCTGCCATGGAAAGCAAGACTTCAGATAACCACACATTTTGCGTTCGCACCTCTGGTGCTCTACTTATGCCTTTGAAAACCTAATGAATAAAGCTGAAAGAACCGACACGATATGTAGGTGCTCGTAAAGCACGCAGTAAAGAACTGTTAACAGCAAGGGTTTCAGTGGGTTAACTGAGGAGAAGGCGTGATCACTAATTGTTGACTTTTTATTTGGTGTTAGAAACACTCTTACTGTGCATGACGTGCAACAAATGTAGCCACAGAAATTGCATCACGCTTTCATGTATGCTATTGCAGACCCCAACGTTGCCTAGATAGAAAACCGAAATAGCCGTGGGTTTGCTTGCTGGTCTGAAGGATCTCTCTTCGAATCTCTATCATTTGTCAATGGAAGTAAAAGGCGTTGCAATCTCATACGTTCAGAATCAAACCCGCAGCTGTTGTTCGACTTTATTTCTTGACTAATTACAACTGAGTGTCGCATGAGCAGTTACGTAAACTTGTCTGGTATATTTGAACACAAATGCCGTTCTTCAATTAAAACTAACAGTACATTGTCAGGGACATTCAGTTCTATACAAACAAGAGACAGACAAGAGAATATTTCTACCTTTCATGTGGACTACGTGTTGACTTACTGATCGGAATAATTGAAAAGTTCGGGTCCATAGCGGATGCAGTGCGTGCTAATTAAAACAGCAACGCTAAGCTCTCAGCACCGTACTGAGCCCAGGTGTTTTTCTAAAGCTGTCAGGTGCAGTTCATTTACATGAAGGAAATCTCTTACTGGGTACAATTACAATGCAGTAAGTAGCACAGACTACTTAGGGAGCAGCCCGATGCGTTTAAAAATGACCCGAGCCAGGTAGGAGTCGAACCTACAATCTCCTGAGTCGTAATCAAACGCGTTATTCATTGCGCCACTGGCCTTGGTGTGACGCTGCTGGACTGTAACCCAGTGAGCTCAGCCCTGCAACTAGTAAAATATTACCCCCGGTCCATTCTTTTCCAAAAGTGAGAAACACCTGTTTTCTACATGTTGTCTGTTTTAAAACCATATCTCTTTAAACCAAACCAAGAGTTTGTCTTTTGCACTGATATTCTGATTCATTTCGATTTCAAAGAAAAAAAACATTACCTTCCAAAGCATCATAAAATTGTCCCTTTTTCCAGACTCTACTTCTCTCTTGTAGCAGTACAGCAGACCTTTCCAGGTGAGCAGATCATAGAGTCCGAAATGAGCTTCCTCCATCAAGCAAAGTACCTGAACATGACTCTATCTTCATAAAAGCGCCCCTGTAATAAAGAAATTAAATCCGAAATCAAGAGGGCAGTTGCCTACTGAAATACAAGAAGTCATCAATTTTAACCTAGCAACACATTAAAGGCTACATCTATACAAGTACGATTCTAAAAATGCTCACCAGATTACGTTTTAAGAAGGACCTGCGCCTCAGGTTCCGCCGAGATCTTAACTCGGATGGCAGGATTCAGAGTCCGGAGTGCGGACTGATGGCGCACGGAGGGTCCATGTACTGTGGATCTCTCAGTGATCTTCCGCGTATTCAAACCGCCAGCGTGTGATTCCCCTGTCCCCGTGACCTCATTGCTCTGCTCTCTCCTCTGTGCAGCCGAGCCCGACTCACGGTAAAGTGAAAAAAAATATGCCCTCAACGTGAGATTTAGTCTGGAGCGAGGATAGATGTTACCTTTTTATCATTGAACAGGATGTATGTGATGTGGCGACTAGGTTCAATTTTGTATCCTCTTTAAAAGATTAAGGACTGGGGTGAGCGTGATTTACCACCCTTTCAGCTAAGAACCCGACGTGCGCACCGTTTAAGCTGCATAAACTCGGTCGTTTAACTCTTCTCCATTAGTAGGGTTAAGGTTAAAGAAAAAAACATTGCTGACTTTTTTTTTGCCAGCCGCTAGCGCTGATTAGCAAGGTTTGTATTTCATGTTTTGCAAGTTGCATCCATTTTAAGAAAAACAAGTCCCGTTAAAGACAGGAAATGAATACTTGCATTTAATTAAGTCTAGCCGTAGGCGGTTGTCCATAATGACCAGTACTGTTCGAGAAGACAGAACAAAGAAGGCATCGCTGGGATTCAGACCCAGGATCTCCTGTTTACTAGACAGGCGCTTTAACCAACTAAGCCACGGCGCCCCGGGAGTGTTGCCCTTTTGCAGCCACTTGGACACACCTTTAGAAAAACATTTTGTTAACAGGCATTCTGCCTCAGCCTAAACACCTATAGCTTGCAAAGCGCATGCTATTAGACAGGCACCTCTGCAAGACCTTAAGAGTCTCTTAAACTAGTGATAGTAAGGTGTTCCCAATGGGCGATGTTCGGCTTTCAAATCATCTCTCTGTGGAAGCGCCGAGATGCAGCTGTTTAAGGCTTAGAAGCAGCTGACTGTTTCACTACCTAGCTGATCACTGTCAGTCAGGGAGCTTAGAGGTGAAAAGCCTGTCTGAGAGACAATTCGCCGTCGATCAGTTCAATATGTTCCGTACCAGCTCGGCGCACCCGAGATCATCTTGGTAGCCATGTAGCTCATATGAGTGAGAGCGTGTGTGTGTACCACCGTGGTTGGGTGCCGGCCCTTCTCAGGTCACAGTAAACCTTCTGCTCAAAAAAAGTGAGGTAAAACCTCACTCTGCACAGTAAAACCTCAAAAAAAAAGTGAGGTTTTATTTAATCTCTGACCAAGGGAAACGTTTCATTTTTTCAAAGAAATGTTTGTTAAAAAGTAAAGTCATAGTTCGATGGGATTCAATCATAGACCGTGTGATATGGAAGTCAGGAACCTAACCCACAGCACCACCAGCACAGTCATATGCTGAGTGCTGAAAAAGCACTACAGAAACATTATCGACAGACAATGTACAGCGTGTACTATTCTTGTGTTGCGGTACATGAATATAATTATATCGTTATTAATTTCTAATTTATAACTTTATTAACTTTATAAATTTATTAACGTTATTAATTAATTTCACGACGCACAGACAGGGCGCGGGGAGCCGCCGCCTGCAAACACAGCTCCAGGCAGGACTCCACTCCACAGGAGCCGCAGAGCAGAGGAGATGGGGGCAGCTTAGCTCCTGTGCAGAGACCTGAGCTGCTGTTGCTGCAGACACTGTCTTTTCTGCACTCGGGGTAGGAGTGAATGTTGAGTTGCCCTTAGAAATGAAGCAGAGCACTTCAACGGCACGGGTGTGTGTGTGTGCGCCCTGGTGATTCTGGGAGACAGATCGAACCTGGGCTAAAAGAGAGGGGGCTTAGCTGTCTTCCATTTGCTAGTTTAAAGTTGTACAACCCATTTGTATCTGCTAGGCGGCGCAGTCGCCGTGCACAAAGAACGCTTTGAAAAGCGTCAAAGGCAAGTCATTCTGAGTTGGTCGTTTGTGTTTTCCGTTCAGACGCGAAATGCTGAAATGATCTCTCGGCTCCTCGGTTGTCATTTCTGCTCCGTAAAGGAATCACAGCACCCGTCGGCTTCCAGCACGGTGGGTCGGGACACGATGCCGGGGGTCGGAGAGAGCGATGTCTTCCTCGTTAGTATAGGACCTGTCACCTGTCCCCACCTGTCACGCGGGAGACCGGGGTACATCAGGACGCGCATTGAAGTGAAAGCAGGATGCGCTGCGACATGCACTGTGCAGATCCCGCCACACTAAGAGGTGAGTGGGTCTGTTCGATCACAGCGCTAGGCGAATCCCCAATCCCCTTTTGTGCGTGGCGACAAAAGAAGTCTGTTTCCGCCCGGCTTTGAACCGGGGACCTTTCGCGTGTGAGGCGAACGTGATAACCACTACATTACGGAAACGGTGGTAAGATGTGCCCAGCGGCCCAGCGCTGAGCTTCGCCATTGCGATTCAGCTGCTTCCAGTGCCTTTATTGGAGTGTGCTGATGGACCGTGCTCTCTCTCCAGAGACCAGCACGCCTGTCATGGACGGAGCAGGAAAGGCGCCGCCACATTCTACAGCCCTCTCCACGCAATCGACGAAATCGGGCTACTGAAGTGGAGAAAATCGCCTCTCCAGAAAGTGCAAATATCATCTTGGAGAGTATAAATCCTATTGCCGAAGGTCAGCCCTGTCTACCAGAGTGACCCTCCCACCTCCTGCAGCGATGGTCAGCTCGTCTCACACGCGAGAAGTTTTGGCTGGAAACAAGCGCCCCCTCTTCTCGCACGGTTTGCACGTTCGAGAAGGATCTTCTTCACATTCGCCCATGCAGTTCCCAGTCTTGTGGACGAGGACAAAAAGAGCACACAAGGGCTCATCCAGGAGTTGAACCCAGGACCTCCCACACCCTAAGCGAGAATCATACCCCTAAACCAATGAGCCACAGCAGCACTTTCCATTTTATTCTGTCAGCGAGCTTGAGGACGGGGGAGAGGCGTCATTCGCTCGTCCAGTCAGACCTTCATCAATAAGTCAAGAAAGCCGCAATTACACGACTGCCTTGCAGACGAAGGGCAGTGAACTGCACTCGGTAAGAGGGGAACAAGCGGCACTAGGCGACACAGAGGCATGAGCCCCAGCGAGGGGGGTTAGCTTGCATGGTACAGCGCTCGCTTTGCATGCGAGAGATAACGGGATCATTTACCACGTCCTCCAGGTGTGTGCTTAGAGCTTGATGTGCCGAAAGGTGTCCTTTAGCCTGTGGTCACGCCTTGCATGGAGAGCGTCATGCAGCTGTCAATCATTTTGCAGCCACGCCCCCTCTTCATCTTCTCTCTGCCTTGAGCGTCTCCGCCACTCTCTCTTGACATTTCATGTCAGCATGTCAGAAGTCCGAGTGACGTTTTTAATGGCTGAGTGAGGGCACGATGCTGAAGCAGAGAGGCCACTTCAGCCAGAGAGACTTGTGCTAGGTGAGATCTGAAAAACGGACTCGCAACAGAAACAGACCAAAAAAGTATCGGTGAGATCAAAAGGCAAATGCAACATCCAGCAGAGGGCGTCTAAAGATTAGGGAACGGGCGACTGAAATCCATATGAGGCAAACTTTCCAGCTGTGTACTGCAGCTGGCCTCGTTGGCGTAGTTGGTAGCGCGTCAGTCTCATCGTCTGAAGGTCCTGAGTTTGATCCTCACACGGGGCAGGGCTGCTTCCTCTCTTGCTCTTTTCAAACACTTGCGGCAACTGTTCGCTCATAACCACGTCTGGAATGCGTGACCTTTACACGGGGGAGAAGCAACGCCGCATCCCTTTTCTAAAGAACATTCACATTCAGAAATAAGTCAAGAAATTTGCCATTACTTTAGCTCGCGCTGCTGTCAGCCTGCCCATGTTGCCAAAGAAAGATTCACTCGGCGTCAACATGACAGAACAGCGATCACTTGAAAACACTGTTCCACACTCCGTAAGCAAGAACTTCAGTGTTTGCAGTCACCCGATATGCCGATAGTCAAAGGAGCACAAAACATGAAGCATCAAAAGACAAGATGAGTTGATGGAAAGAGCCTTGAATTGATGAGCACAAAAGTTCAGCTCGTACAATAGGCAACGAAGGTCCCGGCGTCATCATCGCACTTGAAAGGACTGCCTTGCAGACTAAGGGCAGTGGGAGGTTGCTGTTTTCAGATGGAGGCATTGGGATGGTGGGCCGAGATCTATTCTTCTTAAGGAATTCTTCATCCTGAAAGATCGGTCCACAGGTCATCCAAAGAACTTACAAATTTTTTGGACTCAGGGAGTCACGTGCTTCCGGAAGGGAGTGAAGTGATCAAACACATGACATGCCCCCTTGATCTCACATGCACAATTCTGCTGCAACATGCACAGCTACCATCCACACCAGGCAGTGGGGCTTCAGCAGAATTTGCTACGCCACCTGCAATTACATATCCAGCTGCACACATATACATGGCCCCTCTGTCCTTTTCAGGATCTCAAAAAAAAGCATAGCGTGGTTTTCCTGTAACCTGATTGACCGCATCTCCCTCAGAATGTGCCCCGTTGCATTCATTGCTGAAGCAGGACGGAGGCTAACGGACATGCCAGAACAGTTAGGCTCAGCGATCTCTCCAAAATATTGTGGTTGTAGTGGAAGAAATATGGTTTAAATTGTACCTTGGTATTTCAAACTCTCTCTAGAATGTTATCCTTTTCTATTTTATTTTGACAGGAACTGGCTAATGACACTAGATGAAAAGAGAAGAAAGAAATCACAACGTTTCGGCCGTGGAGCCTTCTTCAGGTGTGAGGGCTCCACGGCTGAAATGTTGTGTTTTCTTTCTTCTCTTTTAAGCATGGAATAGACCTATTACTTGTTCCTTTGCAGCCTACGCATGCTGACACAGCTCCCCACCTGAACTGCTAATGATGCCTGGTAGTTTGTGGTACTTGGGTATTGTCTTATGTTTGCTCAAACTGCATATGTGTGATTGCATATTTTTGGGTATTTTCATATGTCAATATTTAATTCACTGACATTCCTGTATGCTTGGAAGAAAGGTAGATTGGATTTGGCACAGGACGCCTGCCCATATTAGTTGATCATTGTTGGGCTGGAAAAACAATGATAAAAAGTGTATGAAAAAAGCTCTCTCCAATATTTCCCTTCTCTTCGCCATGGTTACACTGCCTGTTCTTTCCGTCTTTTGTCCTTCTACAAAGATTCCAGGGCTCTTTTTCCACCATAATATCAGAAGCCAAAAAATAACCATCTAATGTGTAAACAGCATTTGTAATGTTGGTAGCTGGAAGAGGTTAAGTATGTTTGCAAGACCTAGTTGATTACACCACAGACTTACTTTGTTGTTGTCAGTTTTTTTTTCTCTTTTAAAGGCTGTAGGTGGGGTGTGATGGACTGTACCACTATCATAGAAGATTTTTTCAGGACACATCCCAGTTCCATAGTAGAATTTATCAATAGTAGAATTCCATAGGACATTATTTACCAACATATTACCCAGTGTGAGACTCTGCCAGTAAACCTCAGAGCATTGAGTTCTCCACTGATAAAGATGGCTGTCTGAAGTCATGAAATCCACTGCTGGAATGCTTGAGAGACTGTAATTGAATCTTGGCTGGAATTAGGCTTTCTATTAGTGTTGATTTTTGGGAATTATGTGGTAAAAAGGGAAAACTCCTTTACTTTAGTCACTTTGAATGTTCAAATGTACAGAACCTGCAAAACTAAGCAATGAAAAAAATCCATCACCACTCTCATGATAGCATAACTCATAGTCTCTGCTGTTGTGTAACAATACACACTTTCAATTTTCTTATCGCCTGTCTCCAGAGAGAATGTTGTTAGTGCTGATGACCTTGAATTAGACCTTGTTGACTCTGTAAAACAATCTTCCTCTGCTTAGATTTTCACTCAGATTGATTTTGTTCTCAGATTATTCCTGGCAGGACTGAGTTTCTAAGACATGAAAAGTGAAAGAAAAAGTACAGAAGATCAGCCCTTGAATATACAACATTGTGCAGTGAGATTGTTAAATGTATTAGCTGCTATCCCGTGCTAGAGCCTGTCGTGGTAAGCAGTGGATGACAGGATCTAGCATAGATACTAATGAAACACTGTTAATGAAAGATAAAACACTTGAGTCTTATTTTAGTTTTCCATTTCCCTTTCATTTGTGATGTACTGTACAACAGGCCACAGAACATGCACAAAAACAGATATGCACACATTCACACCAGGCAATGACAGTCTGCCCAGTCAGAATCTGAGCTGAGGTATCAGAATTCTGAATTCCCTGAATTCTGTCATGGATCATCCACAATAAGGGCAATGTTTGAACACGAGGATCCCCAGGAGAGAGCCTAGTAACATAAATCTTGGAGCAAAAGCAGATGATTATCTTCATAGTTTGTGTGGTTGAGCCAAAGTTGAGCATGAGGATATGTGAGTCACCATTCTTAGAAATGGATCCAACTTCAGACAGGCGTCAAAAGTAAGAGTATACAGTGCTGGGGCAATGACACTTCAATGATCAGAAGGATAACAAGAGTTTTAATGCATTGAAATTGATTTTCTGGTGATGCACACTGTCATGGAACTATTAATTTTTAAGGATCACTTACTGACGTCAGACAGCTGCCAATTCTCCAGACTGGAAGGATGAACAGTTTATCCCCCTAGGTACCATATTTCCATATTTCGAAGCATTGGAATAATACATGTCATACAGCAACATAAAAACAGGAAGACAAGTATCACAGCCCCTATAATCGGTGTTAGTAACTTAAAAGAAAAACATTCCCCCTGGCCCAAACAGTGATTCTAACCAGGAGAGAAAAGCCAGTGTATCTTTTATGCCTCTCTCTTTATTCACCTTGTCTTTTAGTTCTTTCAAATGCTGAATAGCGAGCGTAAGATTTCCGTAATCATAGTCATTAGCTGGAATATATGTACAACAGGAGTCTCCTACTAAAGCATAGACTCCTCCAGATGCTGCATTTTGAAGGTCCAGCACGAACCTGTTCTGAAGTGCCATTAATCTAACTCCCCTTAATTCTTGTTTAATAGCGTCTAAGCCTTCTAACGTGATATTAATAAAAGAGTACATTTCATAAAAAGTCGCATGGGTGAGGCTGTAGAATGAGGCATTAAAGCACATATATAACAAGATGCATTAAATTTCTTTAACTTTACAGTATGATTTATAAATTTATACCACAAATTACTCATATCCCCCTCATTATCAGTTTCATTCAGCCAGTTTGTATACAAAGAGGCTTCGTGTTTAGATTCTTCCTCTTTTGGGGTGGTGACAGGCTTCTACATAAAAAGGAAAAAGGCTGTGCACATCAGTCCCAAGCAGGTTATCCCCATCTGTCCTTGTGGAGACATCACTCCTGTGCTTTGCTCAGTTCGTTTGTGACCTTTTTACAGTGGGAAGCATGAATCCAGGGCACCATTTCTGTGACCTTCACAGCAGTGGCAGTGGTCAGCAGCACCTGGTACAGCCCCCTCCACCTGAGTGAACACCATTTCTTTTTCCTGAAGTCTTTCACCAGAATCCAGTCTCCTTATTCACTCATTAGTTCTTACAGCACAGGTAAATCCCTGTGGGCTGGAGCCCAGCATAATCCTAGGCTTTTTTGGTCAACATTGGTCAACAGATTGGTCAACAACTGGGTAATAACTCTTAGAAAAATCTACACATTGTTCCCCTGCCTCAGCTGTGACGTTTTGCAGAACAATTCTAGCTGAAGTTGTAAAATTTCTCTTTGTTCCGTTCCTGCAAAACATCTTATTATGAACAAATAAACCACAATAATCATTTGCATCTAGGGGAATCACTCCCAAGGGTAACCCCCCTTAAAACTATATTGTTCTACCCATCAGGTTCTGCCACTAGATAAGAGAACCTTTCCCATGAAATCATTTTTTGACCTTCATGATCCCTTCAGGGCGTACAATTAGCACAGAAGCAGCAGCTTTAGTCCACATGTTTTTCAAACAGGATATTAACGATATGATCATAACGAATAATACCAGACCCACAAATATGTATTGAACCAGAGACCCTCTCCATGTTCCTAGCACAGACTGTAGCCATGCACCAATACCCCAATCATCTGGATTGCAGGATTTACGAAGAAAATTATTTTCGCAGTAATTAATTTATTATATTTACTATATTTATTATACACGTGTAAATTAATTACTGCGAAAATAATTTACTTCGTACACTGTGCAGAGTGCCGTTTACTCCTAGTTGCAGCACACACGATACATACAGTAAAAAGCCTCAGGCACTGTGTTAGATGTGTTTTCGACGTTATATATGCGTTTATTAATGTCGTCGATTTTACGGTTGCAATTCGACGTTGATTATACGTCGAGGCGACGTATATATACGTATAGCCGTATTTTCGCCGTGAATATACGTATATTCGACGAATCAATGCCCACTGGGTAAACTCTTGAGCAAACTCTGAACCAGCTCTAAGGAAACTAATCCGATTAGACGTTACTTTGACTCATCTTTTTACGCTCAGTGCTGGATTGCTCAAACTCCAGCTAGGGTTAGGGTTAGCATTCCCACGCTACTTAGACACTTTGTTTACGCTCAGTGCTGGATTTTGGGAACTTCAGGACGAGTGGGAATTTTCTCCTATCTGTCAATTCTGTATTGTTTTGGAGACTCTTGGCTGCCTATATTGTACAGTGCAGCGTGAAGGAAACATTTTCCAAAACTGTGTCAGCTCAAAAGATGTAAGAAAACCTCTCCAGCTGCTTTAACTCTCTTCATTTTTGTCAGTTAATGTGACACTCGATGTATAACTGGAGCCTCACATATGCAAATGGTGAGGCTCCAGTTCGACACCACTTTACAGTATCTGACAAAAGCATGGCAGACTGTGCCATGACCGGCAGATAACTTCTGCTTATTTTTACCATATTAAACATTGGAAATCCAACCACTTGCATTTGTGACACTTGATTTTGACTCCACCTAAGACTCTTAAATCTTCAAACACTTTTCTCTTCTCCCGCAACACTCTTGTCTGTCGGCACTATGTGGCAGCATTGCATGACAACCCATCTCACCACGGAAAGGAACCTAACAGCTTTGGTAAGACAGGAGAAAAGAACCTGGCCCGTACGGGGATCGAACCCATGACCTTGGCGTTATTAGCACCACGCTCTAACCAACTGAGCTAACCAGCCTCGCGACAGTGGTCCTCTCTGTGCTGCAAAAAATCAAACTCAGGGAATTTCTTTTGCCCTCCTTTGAATAGAAAGCCGTGTAATTCAGTGTACGGGCTTTCTCGTGCAGTTTCATGGTTCTTGTAACCCAAATCCTACACTGGCCTGAAGTGTCCCCCCATTTCACAGCATTTTTCAGCTGATTTAAAATGTACCTAAAGGAGAAGCATTATTGAAGACCATCAATTACCAAGAGCTTTTGTCAAAGGTTTTGGTGGTCACTTTTAATGACCACAGAGCACTATGACCTCGGTTTTACATCTCATCCGAAAGACAGCGCCCTTTTACAACACAGCGTCTCCGTCACTATGCTGGGACATTGGGACCCGCACAGACCTCAGGGTGAGCGCCCCCCCGCCGGCACCATTAACACCGCATCCAGCTGGAAGCTTTGTTTTTCCCTGTAGCTCACCCTCATCCGGGTACTGACCTGGCTCACACCTGCTTAGCTTCAGTGGGTTTTCAGTTGCGAGTTGCAAGGGGATGCAAGTGATGGAGCCGCTCGCTGCAAAAGCCACTGCATTGGCCGGGAATCAAACCCAAGCCTCCCGCGTGGCAGGCACGAATTCTACCACTGAACCACCAACGCTCAGTGTCTGGGCCTTCAAAAAAGACGCTTTTTTGGTGCTCTGTGCAAAAAGCGTCGACATATGCTTCCAGCTGCAAAATGCCATTCGCGGACGCTGAAGAATTTATTTCCAAGGCAGCGGGTACAAGCGATTGGGCGTTTTAAAACCACCAGGAAAAGCAAAGAGGCGCGCTTCTTTGCTTGCGCCGGAACACACCGACTGGAGGCGGACAACGTAGTCGGCAGGATTTGAACCTGCGCGGGGAGACCCCAATGGATTTCTAGTCCATCGCCTTAACCACTCGGCCACGACTACAGCAAGCCCCACCGCCGCTGCGTTCTTGCTACAATCTTACCTGGATCGCGAGGCGCCGGCGGAAGCCTATTTCAAAGTCGTTCTCCGTTTCAAAAAAACATTTCCAAAATACAAGCCTTGCAGACAGACACGCCTCAGAGGACTTAAGGGTGGCTTCATGTCTGAATGATAAAGTCTCCCCGTCCGGACATGAAAATGCCACTTTGTTACACACAAAAAAAGAATCAACAACAGAGAAATGCCCACAAGCATTTGAAAAGCCGCACCACGTCGCACTTGAAATAGCTCTTACATTAGTGGTAGACGCAGGAATCGCCTTTTTATTTACGCTCTTACCAACGCGATGGAAAGCAAAACAAAGCAAAGCAGAGCAAAACAAAACGAACAAACGAAAACCCTCATGTCCCGCACTTGCATATAACGCTGTTACGTCCCCAAGCGGTATTGTACGTCATCCTAGCACTGCACGCCGGGGCGTATGGTATATGGGAACGAGCACACGCCACGAATCGTCTCGAATCACTCCCTACAGCTGTAAGGTGCCTTGAAGCGTGCACCCCCAACGTTCTTCTTTGCTCATCTGTGAAAGGTAAACTCTTGACCAAACTCTGAACCAGCTCTAAGGAAACTAATCCGATTAGATGTTACTTTGACTCATCATTTAAGGGATCCTTGTTAATTGGAGAAATCAATGATTTCGAATGAATTCTGTATGCGTTAAAAGACAGCTATACACAGAAAACACGCAGGACACTGCTCATGATGTTTCCCGAGCCGAAACACAGTGCGTTTTTCCAAGCCATCTGACCAAGCCTGCCCACTGAAAACTGCAGGAGATCGTGCAAAGACGTTCAAGTTTGTAACTACTGCATGCACAGGAAGCAGAATAAATTCCTCTATTCAAACTGTCAAAGGTTTGCTTTGCGAACGCTGCAGGACATCGCACAATCTCTTTTGAACAGGGACAAACGATTTCTTATGGGGCGCAGTAAGTACAGACGTTTAAAAAGCTCCACTCATGCCAATCATGCAGCATGAAGAAGCGCAACCTAAAGTTTGCATTCCTAGCACTGTTGCAACCTAGCACTGTTGCATTCCCCGCATCAGTAGCTAAGAGAATATAATTTACGACTCTTGTTAATGCAGTTTCAGAAACCAGACTGAAATTTCTCAAGTATATTATTTGAATCCATTTGATGTTGGGCAACAACTATTCTTTCAAGACTTTTAGATTGAAATGGGACCTTTGAGACAGGCCTGTAGTTGTTAAGAACTTGTGGATCCAAATTTGACTTCTTAAGGAGCGGTCTAAGAACCACTACCTTAAATTGATCATGTACGACGCCTGACGCAAGCGATGCATTCATCATACTAATTATAGGTCCTGCCAGTCCTTCGAGGGAATCTTTGACTAGCTGAGTGGGGATGGGATCTAGCAAACAGGTGGTTTACTTTGTCTTACGTCTGTGTTCATGAGTCCACCATAAGAAGAAATCTGAACAGGAGTGGTGATCATGCGAGGTCACCATGGAGGAAACCACTGCTCTCCCCCCAAAAAAACCACCAATGCCCCTCTCAAGTTTGCTAAAGACCACATGGATGTTCCACAGCAACTCCTGGAACAATGTTCTGTGGACAGACGTGACAAAAGTTGAACTTGTTGGTAAATGTGCACAGCGTTATGTTTGGAGATAACAAAACACCGCATACCAACTCAAAAATCTCATCCCACCTGGGAAGCATGGCGGAGGCTGTACGGCTTGCAATCATCGAGGGACCGATGAATTCCGAGATGTATCAGGAAATTCTACAGCAGAATGTCAGGGTGTCTGCCTGTGATCTAAAACTCAAAAGACGCTGGGTCTTGCAACATGACAAAAACAAAGGAGTACATCAACAACAGAGTGGCTGAAACAGAAGAAATTCCGTATGTTGGGATGGCCAAGTAAGAGTCCTGACCCCAATCCCATTGAAGTGCTGTGGCGTGATCGGAAGCAGGCCATTCAGCGCAAGACATCCCAAAAATATACATGAACTGAAACAGTTTTGCATAGAGGAATAGGCCAAAATACCTCCTAACCGCTGCTCAGGTCTGACAAGCCGCTACAGAAAGTGGGGGTTGAGGTTTTTGTCATAAAGGAGGTTCCACTAGCTCCTTAATATAAGGGTTCACGTACTTTTTCCATCAATGACCTTGATTGTTTAAACCATTTGGTCAATAAAGAAACAGCAATGTCAAATGTTGGGTGTGTGTTCTTTGTTAAATCAGACTCTCTTTATTAATTATTATGACTTAGATAAAGATAAGATCACATGTTAGGAGCCATTCATGCAGAAATCCACATCATTCCGAAGGGCTGTTTACAAAAGTTTTTCTCCCAACTGTATGTGAGAGAAAAGCAGAGACGCTCACTGAGTAAGGTGGGGTTGCAGCTTTGCAAATCACAAGGACATTTGTACGCTCAAAAAGGGACAGGAGCACCCCAGATGGGACTCGAACCCACAATCCCTGGCTTAGGAGGCCAGTGCCTTATCCATTAGGCCACTGGGGCACACTGGGTTGGGTCGATCACGCTGATGAAGAGCCAGTTTTTTTTTTCCTTTGATTTTTCAAAGGGATCCCCAAAATTAGGGAAGTTAGGCAGCAGAAGGTTTACTGTGACCTGAGAAGGGCCGGCATCCAATCACGGTGGTACACACACACGCTCTCACTCATCTGAGCTACACGGCTACCAAGATGATCTCAGGTGCGCCGAGCTGGTACGGAACATATTGAACTGATCGACGGCGAATTGTCTCTCAGACAGGCTTTTCACCTCTAAGCTCCCTGACTGACAGTGATCAGCTAGGTAGTGAAACAGTCAGCTGCTTCTAAGCCTTAAACAGCTGCATCTCGGCGCTTCCACGGAGTGATGATTTGAAAGCCGAACATCGCCCATTGGGAAAACCTTACTATCACTAGTTTAAGAGACTCTTAAGGTCTTGTAGAGGTGCCTGTCTAATAGCATGCTCTTTGCAAGCTATAGGTGTTTAGGCTGAGGCAGAATGCCTGTTAACAAAATGTTTTTCTAAAGGGGCCTCGCACTCTTTTCCAAGCAATGGTCACCATCCCCACCGAGTGTCACAATGAAGTCATGTCCTAGGACGTCACCTGTTAGTCTCCATTTGTCTGCCACCAACACTTTAGGTTACGGGGTCACAACCGCACCCCGGAGAGCAGAGGAGCCGTTGGCGTTCTGGCAGCGCAGATTGGGCTGAAGGTGGGGCGCTTGAATCTCCCTGTTGGAGGCCGTCTGAAACTGACCCAAGCCTTTCCCTTGAATTACATCACTTGTTTCCTTTGAGCCGTTTCAGAGACTGCTCCAGAGTTTACCTTGCACAGATGCGCAAAGATTAATGATGGGGGTGCACGCTTCCAGGCGCCTTACAACTGTAGGGACTGATTAGAGACAATTCGTAGCGTGTGCTCATTTCTCTCTATTCCCCGTGTTGCAGTGGTAGGATGACATAAATTCCTGCTTCGACACGTAACGGCATTATAATCAAGTGCAGGAGCTGAGGGCTTTAGTTTTGTTTCGTTTTCCATGGCGTTCGTAAGCGCGCAAATCAAAGGCAATTCCTGCGTCTAACACGAATGTAAATGCTTTTGAAAGTGCAGTGTGGTGCTGCTTGTAAAAACCATTTGTGGTTTGTTGATGTTTTTTCTGTCTGCCAAAGTTGCATTTTGACATCCGGACTGGGGGACTTTATCATTTGAACGTGAAGCCAGCCTTAAACCATCTGAGGCGTGTCTGTCTGCCGGCACGAATCTTGTGAAAGGTATTTTTTTTTAACGGAGAGCGACTTTAAAAAGGTTTCCGCAGCCACCTCGCACTCCGTGTTAGATTATAGGAGGAGTGCGGCGGCAGCGAGCTCGCTTTTGTCGTGGCCGAGTGGTTAAGTGCGTTTGGGACTCCCCGCGCAGGTTCGGAACTCGACGACTCCGGCGTCTGCCGCACGTCGCCTTGTGCCTGCGCGGCAAAGGCAAAGTGCCGCTTCTCCTTTCCCGGTACTATAAAAACGCTAAATCGCTTGGACCCGCTGCCATGGAAAGCAGTTCTTCAGATAACCACACATTTTGCGTTCGCACCTCTGGTGCTCTACTTATGCCTTTGAAAACCTAATGAATAAAGCTGAAAGAACCGACACGATATGTAGGTGCTCGTAAAGCACGCAGTAAAGAACTGTTAACAGCAAGGGTTTCAGTGGGTTAACTGAGGAGAAGGCGTGATCGCTAATTGTTGACTTTTTATTTGGTGTTAGAAACACTCTTACTGTGCATGACGTGCAACAAATGTAGCCACAGAAATTGCATCACGCTTTCATGTATGCTATTGCAGACACCAACGTTGCCTAGATAGAAAACCGAAATAGCCGTGGGTTTGCTTGCTGGTCTGAAGGATCTCTCTTCGAATCTCTGTCATTTGTCAATGGAAGTAAAAGGCGCTGCAATCTCATACGTTCAGAATCAAACCCGCAGCTGTTGTTCGACTTTATTTCTTGACTAATTACAACTGAGTGTCGCATGAGCAGTTACATAAACTTGTCTGGTATATTTGAACACAAGTGCCGTTCTTCAATTAAAACTAACAGTACATTGTCAGGGACATTCAGTTCTATACAAACAAGAGACAGACAAGAGAATATTTCTACCGTTCATGTGGACTACGTGTTGACTTACTGATCGGAATAATTGAAAAGTTCGGGCTCATAGCCGATGCAGTGCGTGCTAATTAGAACAACAGCAACGCTGAGCTCTCAGCACCGTACTGAGCCCAGGTGTTTTTCTAAAGCTGTCAGGTGCAGTTCATTTACATGAAGGAAATCTCTTACTGGGTACGATTACAATGCAGTAAGTAGCACAGACTGCTTAGGGAGTAGCCCGATGCATTTAAAATCGACCCGAACCAGGCAGGAGTCAAACCTGCAATTTCCTGATTCGTAGTCAGAAGCGTTATCCATTGCACCACTGGCCCTGGTGTGACACTGCAGGACTGTAACCCAGTGAGATCAGCACTGCAACTAGTAAAATATTACCTCCGGTCCATTCTTTTCCAAAAGTGAGAAACATCTGTTTTCTACATTTTGTCTGTTTTAAAACCATATCTCTTTAAACCAAACCAAGAGTTTGTCTTTTGCACTGATATTCTGATTCATTTCGATTTCAAAGAAAAAAAAAACATTATCTTCCAAAGCATCATAAAATTGTCCCTTCTTCCAGACTCTACTTCTCTCTTGTAGTAGTACAGCAGACCTTTCCAGGTGAGCAGATCACAGAGTCCGAAATGAGCTTCCTCCATCAAGCAAAGTACCTGAACATGACTCTGTCTTCATAAAAGCGCCCCTGTAATAAAGAAATTAAATCCGAACTCAAGAGGGCAGTTGCCTACTGAAGTTCAAGAAGTCATCAATTTTAACCTAGCAACACATTAAAGGCTGCATCTATACAAGAACGATTCTAGAAATGCTCACCAGATTACGTTTTAAGACGGAACTGCGCCTCAGGTTCCGCCGAGATCTTAACTCGGATGGTAGGATTCAGAGTCCGGAGTGTGGACTGATGGCGCACGGAGGGTCCATATACTGTGGATCCCTCAGTGATCTTCCGCGTAGTCAAACCGCCAGCGTGTGACTCCCCTGTCACCTGTCCTCTCTCCTCTGTGCAGCGGAGCCCGATTCACGGCAAAGTGAAAAAAAATATGCCCTCAACGTGAGATTTACTCTGGAGTGAGGATAGATGTTACCTTTTTATCATTGAACAGGATGTATGTGATGTGGCGACTATGTTCAATTTTGTATCCTCTTTAAAAGATTAAGGACTGGGGTGAGCGTGATTTACCACCCTTTCAGCTAAGAACCCAACGTGCGCACCGTTTAAGCTGCATAGACTCGGTCGTTTAACTCTTCTCCATTAGCAGGGTTAAGGTTAAAGAAAAAAAACATTGCTGACTTCTTTTTTTTTGCCAGCTGCTAGCGCTGATTAGCAAGGTTTGTATTTCATGTTTTGCAAGTTGCATCTATTTTAAGAAAAACAAGTCGTGTTAAAGACAGGAAAGGAATACTTGTGTTTAATTAAGTCTAGCGGTTGTCCGCTGGGATTCAGACCCAGGGTCTCCTGTTCACTAGACAGGTGCTTTAACCAACTAAGCCACGGCTCCCCAGGAGTGCTGTCCTTTTGCAGCCACTTGGACACACCACTCAGACACATCTGCATTCGGTGTGTGCTCCGCCTGCTCGCTGAGCAAGTTGCCACCTTTACATACAATAGCAACATCGACACCAAGAGAAAGGATGACAAATGGCTTTCATCTGGAACTTTTCATGTCCAAGGAGCTCAATGTGCTTTCTGTGTACAACAGGGCGACTGAACTCCACACTGGCCACTGAACCACAGCAGTGGCTTGCTGGCTTGACATCTCCCAAGGAAAATGTTGAAATCGCACGTGGAACAGGAAAATGACTCTCAGGTGCCCATTGCTCATTTTCAGACACATTTATGCAATACTTTCACCATGCGTTGAGCAATAGGGATTAAAGATACCAGAGGTAAGGTTTAAAAGTGATTCTGAGGTGCAACACATCAGCGATACAGCTAGGCATCTGAAATGCGGGGTTTGAGAGCCCTTCAGGGAACACCGTACCCTAAAGGTACCAGAAGTCATCTGGAGCGCGCCAACTCAGTTGGGACAGCCCAGTTCTGTTGACGAGGTGGCTGATTGGTTAAGGCGATGGCTTGTTAATCCATTGTGCTCTGCATGTATGGGTTCGAATCCCACTCTCGTCGGTTTCCATGTCTGACATGTGTGCCCGTTCGACGTTGGCCCTCCTGTCGTTTGCTCCAGAACTAGAGCCATACATTTTCTAGCGGTGGCTGAACATGGTACAGTAGGCTAACATCGGTATCGAGCAGTGACAGTAACAGTATTTATGTGCCGCTGCTCCCAAGTGGCTCTGGGTTGAGACCGCGTTTTCACTTACTTGCAACGCAAACGGAGAAAGCGATTTTTGACAGTCTCTTGAGAGACTGCGCTAGGTGTTTAGGGATAGACTTTGTCAGTTCCCCCTGGGATGATGGCCTCTCAAATAGTTTGTGATTCCTCTAGACGTTTATACAGTAGAAGCCTGCTTCGTGGCTTAAATCCAAGCTAAGGAAACGAATTAGAGGTCTGATGCAGAACTGCAAATTCAATGAACGGGAACACTACAGTACATTGCACTGTATGTGTGAGGAAAGCTGCCCCCTTCTGTCCCTTGTCGACCGAACAGAGGACTGTAAAGGATACCGCTAAGAAACTTTAGGATGCTGGTTGGAATACAGCTCCAAAGAAGCCCCTTTGGGTGTTATGTCATCAAAAAGTAAGAACAGCAAATCTCCCTTTGATCAAAAGCGCAACAGAACTGTTTTCCGTGGAGCAGGTTTCAGACCCGTAGACCTGTTTTATTCGTAGGGCAGGGCGCATTCCCAAACACGAATCTCCTGTTTTAGAAATGCTTTGGGCGGCGTGAAGTGAAAATAAGAAATGGGCTCCAGATGCACATGGAAGCAATCAAGTGTTTCATCCGAGCTGTTTCAAAGACTGCTCAAAAGCTTTCCTTTCACAGAGACGCAACGATTAATGATGGGGGTGCACCCTTCAATGCGCCTTCCCAGTGGACATTGATTCGTCGAATATATGTATATTTACGGCGAAAATACGGCTATACGTATATATACGTCGCCTCGACGTATAATCAACGTCGAATTGCAACCGTAAAATCGACGACATGAATAAACGCATATATAACATCGAAAACACATCTAACACAGTGCCTGAGGCTTTTTACTGTATGTATCGTGTGTGCCGCAACTAGGAGTATACGGCACTCTGCACAGTGTACGAAGTAAATTATTTTCGCAGTAATTAATTTATTATATTTACTATATTTATTATATACGTGTAAATTAATTACTGCGAAAATAATTTACTTCGTATATTGTGCAGAGATTCTAGACGAATTGCAGACCACATTTAGACGTCTAAGGTATGCGTTTAATAGATGCAGCCATTCAAAATGCGCGGTAAAAACCCGCGGTACAGTAACCTACCCACAAGCCACCGCGGGGCACCAGAGGGTACCGCAGGGCAAGTGATTGGCTGGCCAAAATGACCGACGGGGCACTCGTGGTGCATTGGTTGGTAGTGCAAAGATTTAATCATTTAATGTCTTTACTGTGCACATTTTAATCTGCTTAGTTTTGAATATTTATATGGATTTTACCACTAAAGGGAAATTTTAGTAGCTGAGCATAAAAAGAAGAGGAGCATAACGCATCTGAAGGTCATAAACGATATTAATTTAGGAACATAAACATTACTGTATGTATGTAAACTGTACTGTGTATGGCTGGTCTTGGTAGTTTAAAGAAAAAATACACACCAGTCTTCCATTTCTCCCTAAACATTTTAAGCATGAAAGTTTTATGAAACGGTACCCAAATATGCGATTGCTGTATAGAATGAATTTTAATTTAAAAAAATTATTTAACACGAACATTAAGCTGTTTACATCTTCCGCCTGAGTACAGTCACCCGTTGCTACCCAACGCAGAATGGTGATTGGCTGACACCATCTGACACCCCTCTGATTGGAGAAAAAAGACGTGCTGGTTTGCTATACATACTGTACCAGGAAGAGGATTTCTTTCTATTCAAAACGTGTATTTTAAAAGTTTAAGAAGTAAAAACCTTACAGCGTACACAGATTTCTAAACTGATCAGGATCGTTATCTTTGTCTTATGCATAATAATGTTCACCGTTCTGTCCAGCAAATTAATAATAAACTTTATTTTATATAGCTTTTTAAACGAATAAGTAATTAGATTGCTCATAAACCTAATCACTTGCTTTTTCTTTTTATTTAGGCTCAGATTTCAACTATAGATCGTATTATTAATAACCATAATAACAACCAACCAACAAAAACAACCATATAAACATAATACCAACCAAAAACATAGATAACAACCACAATACAAAATCAAATAATCAAACCATTTTACTCTCGCAAAGTCCTACAATTATCATAATCCCGCCCCTTATGCAAAACCAAACCTTCCTCCCATCCCAGTTTATCCTGTTTATCATAAACAAAATCCACCTCAATTTTCAACATAAAGCATTACACAAAATCAATACCTCAACACTCCATACTCAACAATGATAATTCACAAACAGCCAGAACATGTAACTACACATTCCCAAACAGACATAATTTCCATAGCCCCGCCCCTTATGCAAAACCAACATCCCTACCCTGTTCTCTCTCTCCCCTGGCGGTTGTAATTGTTTTTATTTTCAAATAAATTTTAGCAAAGTCATGTATTTTAAAAATCTTAAGATTTTTATATTTTATATTTATATTTCCATGATAGGTGTCGCATTTTAAATCATTTTCGTAGTTAGAAATTATGTAACGCCCTGTTAAAAGCAAGGAAGTTTTTATGCCCGTTGAAGTAAAACAAAATGCCTGACAAAGTATGGCTTGGACAGATTCCAAGTGCTTGTACAAATGTGCTAAAGAAATTACAGTTTGAGTATACAGCTTGTCCAAAGTCATCCATTATTAATACTGTAACGCAACGGGGGCTCAGGCGGGCGCCCTTGCCGCATTAGGTCGGCCCCTGCACCGTCCGGGGCTCGAACCCGGGACTTCCGCGTCTCTCTGCAGCGACCTAGCTCCGTGAGCTAAAGAGAGATCTCACCACAGCCCAGTAGCTGTGGTCCTGCTATCACAGGGAAGGGCGGTGACGTCACCCGCTCTGGTACGCCGGCTCTTACACACACTGCTTGTCGGCCGTAGGCGTTACACTCTCCCCCGCTTAAATCGCCGTCCCCGGCGAAGGGCTATCCCACCCCACTTCTGACACCAATGTAACGCAACGGGGGCTCCGGCGGGCGCCCTTGCCGCATCTGGTCGGCCCCATCCCGACTGGAGGCTCGAACCCGGGACTTCCGCGTCTCTCTGCAGCGACCTAGCCCCGTGAGCTAAAGAGAGATCTCTCCAAAGCCCAGTAGCTGTGGTCCTGCTATCACAGGGAAGGGCGGTGACGTCACCCGCTCTGGTACGCCGGCTCTTACACACACTGCTTGTCGGCCGTAAGCGTTACACTCTCCCCCGCTTAAATCGCCGTCCCCGGCGAAGGGCTATCCCACCCCGCTTCTGACACCAATGTAACGCAACGGGGGCTCAGGCAGGCGCCCTTGCCGCATCTGGTCGGCCCCATCCCGACTGGAGGCTCGAACCCGGGACTTCCGCGTCTCTCTGCAGCGACCTAGCCCCGTGAGCTAAAGAGAGATCTCTCCACAGCCCAGTAGCTGTGGTCCTGCTATCACAGGGAAGGGCGGTGACGTCACCCGCTCTGGTACGCCGAATGTAACGCAACGGGGGCTCAGGCGGGCGCCCTTGCCGCATTAGGTCGGCCCCTGTACCGTCCGGGGCTCGAACCCGGGACTTCCGCGTCTCTCTGCAGCGACCTAGCTCCGTGAGCTAAAGAGAGATCTCTCCACAGCCCAGTAGCTGTGGTCCTGCTATCACAGGGAAGGGCGGTGACGTCACCCGCTCTGGTACGCCGGCTCTTACACACACTGCTTGTCGGCCGTAGGCGTTACAATACTATTAGTAATATCTTCAGTAAAGGCTTTGATGCATAAATATTTCTGATAAAGGTAGGTTGTGTACTTTTGTCCAACTGAGCAATCTTGCTTTCATAAAATATACCAACATTTTAATGACTGATGATTAACATGCTGTAATACACAGTTCAAAATTAAAGGCGGTTTAACAAGGCGACGCCGGATAGTTAGTCACGTGACACACGTGAACCGCGTGATACCCCGGTCGAGGTATGCCGCGAAATACCTCACCCATTTTGAATGGCTGCATCTGTATCGTGTGTGCCGCAACTAGGAGTATACGGCACTCTGCACAGTGTACGAAGTAAATTATTTTCGCAGTAATTAATTTATTATATTTACTATGTTTATTATACACGTGTAAATTAATTACTGCGAAAATAATTTACTTCGTACACTGTGCAGAGATTCTAGACGAATTGCAGACCACATTTAGACGTCTAAGGTATGCGTTTAATAGACGAATATTATACGTCTTTTGCCCACTGTGCTGCCCTCTTGATTTCGGATTTAATTTCTTTTTACAGGTGCGCTTTTATGAAGACAGAGTCATGTTCAGGTACTTTGCTTGATGGAGGAAGCTCATTTCGGACTCTGTGATCTGCTCACCTGGAAAGGTCTGCTGTACTACTACAAGAGAGAAGTAGAGTCTGGAAGAAGGGACAATTTTATGATGCTTTGGAAGATAATGTTTTTTTTTTCTTTGAAATCGAAATGAATCAGAATATCAGTGCAAAAGACAAACTCTTGGTTTGGTTTAAAGAGATATGGTTTTAAAACAGACAAAATGTAGAAAACAGGTGTTTCTCACTTTTGGAAAAGAATGGACCGGGGTAATATTTTACTAGTTGCAGTGCTGATCTCACTGGGTTACAGTCCTGCAGTGGCACGCCAGGGCCAGTGGTGCAATGGATAATGTATCTGACTATGGATTAGGAGTTTGGAGGTTCGACTCCTGCCTGGCGCTGGTTGTTTTTAAACACATCAGCCTACTCCCTAAGTAGCCTGTGCTACTTACTGCATTGTAATCGTAACCAAGTAAGAGATTTCCTTCATGTAAATGAACTGCACCTGACAGCTTTAGAAAAACACCTGGGCTCAGTACGGTGCTGAGAGCTCAAGTTGTGTATAATGTAATAATTTAAGTAGAATAGATTCTAATAATATAATGATCCAGTGTGTTGCACTACTTCACTGCTTCACTGCTCTATGCCGTCTGGAAATAAATCCTCAGACTACTTACTGCCCTGGGAATGTACCAATAAATTACAGGAGCACATCTATATATCACTGCGTTGAAGCAGGAGACACAATCACTGCAAACACATCCTAAATACAGTGTTCCAGCACCTTTGACCTCATCCAGAATGTATCATTTCTTGAAAGGAATTGCTGTCCGAATGCACATCTGAATCCCAAACAGAATCTCTAGTAAAATACGATCATTTGTGAAACAGGTAAATGTCTCAGGGGCCCATTCCTCATTCTCAAGACACATGTATGCAGTACGTACACCATGCGTTGAGCAATAGGGATTAAAGACACCACAGGTAAGGTTAGAAGACATTCTGACTATATTCTAAAATATTGGACTCATATTCTTATGATGGCAGACATGAGTCTGTGTTTAAAACCGGGGTTAATGGACATTATATGACTGTCAATTCTGTTTTGTTTTGGAGACTCTTGGCTGCCTATGTGGTACAGTGCAGCGTGAAGAAAACATTTTCCAAAACTGTGTCAGCTCAAAAGTTGTAAGAAAACCTTTCCAGCTGCTTTAACTCTCTTCATTTTTGTCATTTAATTGTCTGTCGGCACTATGTGGCAGCGTTGCATGACAACCCATCTCACCACGGAAAGGAACCTAACAGCTTTTGTAAGAGAGGAGAAAACAACCTGGCCTGTATGGAGATCGAACCCACGACCTTGGCGGTATTAGCACCACGCTCTAACCAACTGAGCTAACCAGCCTCACGACAGCAATCCTCTCTGTGCTGCAAAAAATCGAACTCAGGGAATTTCTTTTGCCCTCCTTTGAATAGAAAGCCGTGTAATTCAGTGTACGGGCTTTCTCGTGCAGTTTCATGGTTCTTGTAACCCAAATCCTACACTGGCGTGAAGTGACCCCCCATTTCACAGCATTTTTCAGCTGATTTAAAATGTACCTAAAGGAGAAGCATTATTGAAGACCATCAATTACCAAGAGCTTTTGTCAAAGGTTTTGGTGGTCATTTTTAATGACCACAGAGCGCTGTGACCTCGGTTTTACATCTCATCCAAGAGACAGCGCCCTTTTACAACACAGCGTCTCCGTCACTATGCTGGGGCATTGGGACCCGCACAGACCTCAGGTTGAGCGCCCCCCCACCGGCACCATTAACACCACTTCCAGCTGGAAACTTTGTTTTTCCCTGTAGCTCACCCTCATCCGGGTACTGACCTGGCTAACAAATGCTTTGCTTCAGTGGGTTTTCAGTTGCGAGTTGCAAGGGGATGCAAGTGATGGAGCCGCTCGCTGCAAAAGCCACTGCTTTGGCTGGGAATCGAACCAGAGCCTCCCACGTGGGAAGTGAGAATTCTACCACTGAACCACCAATGCTCAGTACCCAGGCCTTCAAAAAAGACGCTTTTTTGGTGCTCTGTTAAAAAAGCGTCGACATTACCTCTTTCAAAAGGCTTCACTTTCCTAGTCACATTCCAAGGCTCATTGAACCCGGGCTGTTTCCTCCAGCGGTATAGTATTGCAGTTAGACAGCACGATGCCTGCAAGACTATGTCACGCTCTGACGAGACTGTCAAAAATTGCTTTCACCGATTGTATTGCAAACCGGCGGAAGCGGGGTATTGGGAAAAGTTTTCAACTAGCAATAATCGCGCCTTGGCTAAACCTCACAGGCTACGATACTGCCAATGCACAAGTCTGACGGTTGCCAGGCAACCGCGGGGATCCTATGGAAATCGTTATCAATCGTCTCATGGCATGTCGTTGCTGTAACGCTTCATATTTGTCGTCTTCTTCTTCTAGCTTGAGGTTTTGAAGAATTTCATGACAGACAAGGGCTCCGTCGGGAACAAAGGGCGTTGTGAGAAAACCGTTGCTTATTTTCAGCAGCAGAAATACAACCCTTTAAATACAAGATGACAGAACAATGACGAAGGGCATGCCGGGAGGAACTCATGCACTACAGAGGAAAGGGGGCGGGCACGTACAGTTCACATTCAAGCCACAAGTACTCTTCTCGGATGTTGCACAAACAAATCCTAACGTCCTGAAAGCATTGCAGCATGTTTGTGTCCCACTTCCCGTGGCTGCAGGACGACTGACACGAACGGACAAACACAATCTGTGGCGTTTAGTGTGACATAGTCTTGCAGGCATCGTGCTGTCTCACTGCAATACTATACCGCTGGAGGAAACAGCCCGGGTTCGATGAGCCTTGGAATGTGACTAGGAAAGTGAAGCCTTTTGAAAGAGGTAAAGCACTGCACAACGGAACTGAGGGAGAATCTTACAATGATTTCGAATGAATTCTGTATGCGTTAAAAGACAGCTATACACAGAAAACATGCAGGACACTGCTCATGATGTTTCCCGAGCCGAAACACAGTGCGTTTTTCCAAGCCATCTGACAAAGCCCGCCCACTGAAAACTGCAGCAGATCGTGTAAAGACGTTCAACTTTGTAACTACTGCACGCACAGGAAGCAGAATAAATTCATCTTTTCAAACTGTCAAAGGTTTGCTTTGCGAACGCTGCAGGGCATCGCACAATCTCTTTTGAACGGGGACAAACGATTTCTTATGGGGCGCAGTAAGTACAGACGTTTAAAAAGCTCCACTCATGCCGACGATGCAGCATGAAGAAGCGCAACCTAACGTTTGACAGACAAAAGCCGGGCGCCGCTACGAGCAATATGAAATCAAACTGACAGCACACGGCGTTTCGCGCTGACTCAAAAGTGATCTCGACAGACGCTGTTCTCTGCATAACGCTGAAAGAGCTAAAGAGCGTTTCTGTTGAGACGTAACAAGCTTGTTTCTTTCTACCATGATGTTACCATGACAAAATCTGTCTTTAAACACCTTGCTCAGTCTCTGACGAGACTGTCAAAAATTGCTTTCGCCGATTGTATTGCAAACCGGCGGAAGCGGGGTATTGGGAAAAGTTTTCAACTAGCAATAATCGCGCCTCGGCTAAACCTCACAGGCTACGATACTGCCACTGCGCAAAGCTGACGGTTGCCAGGCAACCGCGGGGATCCTATGGAAATCGTTATCAATCGTCTCATGGCATGTCGTTGCTGTAACGCTTCATATTTCACAGCATATTCCCGCCCCCCAAAGAAAAGAGCGCCAATCAGAGAGGCGGAGACCGAGGACTCGCAGAGCAGACGGCCACAGTCGCCGTAATAAGAGCGATTGTGAGCGGTTTTAGTTTCTCTCTTTGACCAGCCCAGCTGCGCCCCACGCGAAGGCAGGGAAGCACAAAAATTGTATGGAACTCATTCATGTTCCTCTCCATGGAAATCTTTAGTAAAAGGCAAAAGATTTGTACGAGATGAAGAGAAACCAGAGTGCGTGGCTGGACAGCTGCAGGAGCCCAGGCCGCCTTCAAGGCCTCTGCCCTGCCGGTCGTGGTTGGCAATGCACCTGGCCTTACAAACGAGCCAGTGGGGCCCGTTCAGCTCTGGGCTCATCGCCTGCGGCTCTCGGCTTACCTGGCAGGGGAGATACCTTGATCAGCCTGTAGTTAGAGTAGTTGGATTGTTTTCTTGTTTTGTGGAAGCAGTGTTTGTTTTGCAGTTTGAGATGGCAACCTTTGGATCCCGCAAGAATGCTGTACGTTTTGAGCTTTTGGATGACCTCTTCATGGATCGTATGCAGTTCAGCAGAAAAGTGTTACAGAAGGAACGTGGCTTTGAACCTCGGCACTTGGATTTCATCTTCGCTCTCCCAGGTCAGAAAGCATTTGAGGTTGTTTTTGCTACCTATTCTCTGTTTGAACAATGTGTGGATGTGTTTGAGGCAAAAAGAGGGAAAGTTCCTGCCCTTGAGAAGATCAACTTGCAGCCTCTGACACAGAGAGAGAGGAAAACGGTGCATGTTGTTATGTTCTCGGAACTGGCAAAGACGGAGGACATTCACACCTGGCTTAAGCAGTACTGCACCGTCCACCATGGAACTGAGGTTAGAGATGTTGACGGTATAAAAACAGGAGCAAGGAAATTCGAGGTTCGCTTGCTACCGGACAATGTAAATGGAGGCTTAAGGCACCTGCCCTCTACAATCCGGCTGGGCGCCTGCAATGGCTATGTTTTTTATGTGGGACAACCAAAGGTGTGTCGGCGCTGTGGTGTTGTGGGACACCTGGCATCGTCCATACATTTCAAAATCCATACAGCTTGTGAAAGATGAAATCCATTTCTTGGTTGTCAGTGGAAAAAGATTGCCGGCTGCAAGAAGCGCAAGTGATTGTTTTCTTTGACCATAAACCTGCAAATGTAGGGAGCACAAGCGGCCGTCAGTCTCTGTGGCGCAATCGGTTAGCGCGTTCGGCTGTTAACCGAAAGGTTGGTGGTTCAAGCCCACCCAGGGACGCATGTCTCAGTTTTTCCAATGTAAACATCATCACCGCTAAAGAAGATGGCGCAGAAGGCTCCACAGTCGAAACGTTGTGCTTCTTTTCTTCTCTTTTCAGCATGGAGTAAACCTTTGCTTGATCCTTTGCAGCCTACGCATGCTGACACAGCTACCTTTCTCTTAATGCGCCTCAATCATTATTCACCAAAACCATCAGCAGAATGTGTCGCCTTTGTGGTGATGTCAGTCCTCTGCTTCACAAATGTCCTTAGTGACGGACCATTTCTTTCTGCCATTTTTCCGGAGCGGTTATTGATTGCTCCATCATTTCCCTCATACTTTCCATCCCTAGATTGAAAAAAAAAAAAACAGAAACAGGCTGACAGGACGACAATCAAATTGCAAAAACTCATCAAAGCACTCGATAGAGTATTTGAATCCACAAGTAGCTACGAGCAACTTTGTCCTGGCTTGCATGAAAGTCGGAAAATGTCAAAAAGAAAAAGATGGTGGCTTTTTCATATCTGTTCTTTTATTTTTAGTTCGTTGGCTCTTCTGTCCATTATCCTCCTGCCTGGCTCTTGACCTGTGACTGTCTGAACGCACACATTAGACTTTCAGGCGGGGGATTTGTCCTGAGCCTCTGTGAAAGACCCACCCACCCCCATAAATAACTGCTCTAGAAACACATGAATGCAAAACTAAACCACAGCTTAAAGAGGAGCTCCAACTCAGTGCCATACTAATGTAAACGAAGTAATACTAAGACATGTTCTTATGGATTTGTCTTACCTTGAGATATGTAATTGGATTTCAGGATTAACTTCCTCATTCAATGTACTGGTGATTCTTTGCCTGGTCAGTACCTGGGTGGGAGACCTCCAGCGAACAATTAAGCTTGCTGCTGGAAGTGGTGTTAAGAGACTCTTAGGATCTTCCAGAGGTGTCTGTCCAATAGCACTAGTTGCCTTAGAGCTGGCTCAAACATTGCTCAAGAGTCTACCTTTCACAGATGCGCAAAGATGAATGATGGGGGTGCACGCTTCAAGGAGCCTTCCATCTGTAGGGACCGATTAGAGACGATCCGTAGCATGTGTTCGTTTCCATATACGCCCCGTGTCTCAACGGTAGGACAGAGTCAAATACTGCCTCGACACGTAACAGCGTTATATTAAACCGCAGGACTTGAGGGCTGTTTTGTTTGAATGTTCAAGGCATTGGTAAGAGCGTAGGTCAAGGGCCATTGGTGCATCTCCTGTAACTGGAGTAAAAATGCTATTCAAAGTGCAGTGACTAAAATCGTCGTCCACATGTCTCCGTTGTTGATTGCTTTCTGTCTAAGAACGTTCTGTTTTCATGTCCGAACGGGGAGACTTTATCATTCCAACTTGAAGCCACCCTTAAGTCCTCTGAGGTGTGTGTGTGTGTGTGTGTGTGCTTGCACGTATGGCGTAAAAGGTTTCTTAAACGGAGAGCGAACTTGAAAAAAGTTGCCTCCGCTGCTGCCGCCGCCTCGCACTCCCTGTTCCATTGTAGCAAGAAGGCAGCGGCCGCGGCGCTCGCTGTACTCGTGGCCGAGTGGGTAAGGTGACGGACTTGAAATCTGTTGGGGTCTCCCCGCGCAGGTTCAAATCCTGCCGACTACGGCGTCCTTTGCATTTGGTTGCGTGCGTGCGTGTAAAAGGACCAGCGCCGTTTCGTTTTCGCTGGGACCTTTAACACTCTAAATCGCCTGGACCCGCAGCCTGTGAAATCGATTCTTCAGCACCCACGAAGGACGCTTTGCCGCTGGACACAGATAACAATGCTTTTCTGCAACGAGCTTTCCAGCTGAATTTTCTCGGCAGCTCCGTACTGAACCTGTTCTCCATTGCAACATAGCGGAGGCTCGTCACGTCTATAGCAAGGCTGTGTAGGACCGCATACGCCACAGTGACTTGTACACAGACCACATGAAAGGCAAGCAAAATACACTTTTAAAATTCCAAAGACTCACAAGGTCAGAGAAACAGCGATGACCTGAACAGATCTGTTACAGAAGTCTAGGTTGACCTTTTTAGAGCTGTAATTGCATTTTTGTTTAATAGAAGATCAAATCTACTCGCATGTACCAGCACCTTACAGTTTATTGATGTTAATTCTGTTTAAGTAATAAGATTGCTAATGATGTTGGACTTTAGCCGGTGTTTTTTAGAACAAATTGCTTACACTTCTGTAAGGAATACGCAGTACGTGCCTTTGTCAGTCATTGCTCACCATACCTGTAACTTTCTTATCTAACTCACTTCCTCAAATGGTGAAGGTCCACAAACATAAATGAAAAAAAAAACCCTTGTTGTAGATGAGGTGCACAAAAAAGCAGCCCCTGATAGTGTATAACACATTTATACTATTGCAGAGACACATGTAACATATATATATATAATGTATATATATGAAACAGAAATAGAAACAGAAACAGGAATCGCTTACTCACCTGGAGAATCTCTGTAGGAATATCTAGCATTTATCAATGGAAATAAAAGCTGCTTTAATACAGTGCATGTTCAAACTCAAACCCTCAGCTGCTGTTCTTGTTTGTTTTGGGACAAATTGCAACTGAGCATCGCATGAGCCGTTACGTACCCTTATCTGTTAGGGAATTTCAAGGGAGGAGTTAGGTCAGAATGGGTAGGCTGCAAAACAACAAGTAAAGATTTATTCCAAGATGAAACGTTGTGGCGGTTTTCTTATCTTTTCAGCATGGACTAAACATTTACGTTTTCCTTATATGCTATATATGTATATATTAGCACCAATGTCGTTCTTAAAAACTAACATGAAATTGTCAGGGACATTCAGCTATATACAAAGACGAGACAGACAAAGTAATAATTCTGTATTAACGTGGCCTACATATTGACGCAATGATCGAACTATCTGACATGTTCTGATTCAGATCCCCTGCAGTTCATGCCAATTAGAACAATAGCAATGCTGAGTCCTCCCCACCCTACTGAGCACAAATTCAGCTGCTCTCCAGTTCTTTTCTGCATGTTTTTTCATTGCAATTGAGCTCGGAGCTGGAGATGATCTCCATACAGTTCTGTGTTCACCAGCCCGCACTTGCGTGCTAATTTACGGGTTGTGGCAAATGCTTTTCTATAGTTCATATACATGACGGCAACCTGTTACCGAGGAACCTAAGAGGTTTAAAAGCCTCGCGAGCCAGGCAGGACTCGAACTTACAATCTTCTGATCCAAAGTCAGAAGCGTTATCCATTACGCCACTGGCCCATAGAACACGTGCTTGCACTCCACCACAGAGAGCTCTACACTGCTACTAGTAGTACACTTCCCCATCTAAATTTTCACAGCAAGAAACTTGTGTTTCCTACTATTTTTATCAGGTTTAAAATATCATCTCCTTAAAACAGAAAAAGTGTTGATGTGTCGTGCTGAAATTCCGATTGATTTTGAATTCAAAGAAAAAAGGTTTTCTTCCAAAACACCATGAAATTGTCACATCTTGCAGACAATAGGTGTATTCCATGTTGAAAAGAGAAGAAAGAAAACCATGGAGCCTTTTACAGGTGTGAGGCTTCTTCAGGTGTGAGAAGACCTCACAGTCGAAACGCTGTGTTTCCGTTTTTCTCTTTTCAGCATGCAATAAACCTATTACTTGTTCCTTTGCAGCCGAGGCATGCTGACGTAGGTACCCAGCTGAACATCTTGCAGACTCTACAGTACTTCTCTCCTGTAGAAGTAAAGCAGGGCTTGCTGGGTGAGCTTTTGCTCCGGTAAATTAGGTCACGTGTCATGTTAAATCACTTCTTCTAAACACAACATTTGCTGGTGCTAGCTTTCCCCATGAAAAGAGACATTTCCCTTACAGTACATGACATATCGTTTTTATTCTATCAATAAGTATAGAAATTAAACAAAAGAAAAAATGGTGTCGCCAAAGAATGCACAGCTCTGTCGCCTTGGGGAGGTGTCAAGGGCATTGAGCTCCTTGGACATGAAAAGTGCCCGATAAATGCCATTTCTCATCATTTCTCTTGGCGTCAGTTCTGCTATTAAATGGGACGGAGGCAACGGGCTCAGAGAGCAGGTTAAGTGCACACCGAACGCAGATGTGTCCAAGTGTCTGTAAAAGCGCGGTGCTCCGCTGGCGCTGTTCCCTAGTGGCTTAAAATGCCTGCCTGGTAAGCAGGCGATCCTGGGTCTGAATACCAGCGGTGCCTCTCTCCGTGTCTTGTTGTGCCGAATGTCTCATTTCAGACAAACATGTACAGCTTGGTTCAGTTTAATGCAAGAATTCATTTCCTTTCTGGAATAACTTGTTTTTGAAGAAATCCATACAGCTTGTGAAAGATGAAATCCATTTCTTGGTTGTCAGTGGAAAAAGATTGCCGGCTGCAAGAAGCGCAAGTGATTATTTTCTTTGACCATAAACCTGCAAATGTAGGGAGCACAAGCGGCCGTCAGTCTCTGTGGCGCAATCGGTTAGCGCGTTCGGCTGTTAACCGAAAGGTTGGTGGTTCAAGCCCACCCAGGGACGCATGTCTCCGTTTTTCCAATGTAAACATCATCACCGCTAAAGAAGATGGCGCAGAAGGCTCCACAGTCGAAACGTTGTGCTTCTTTTCTTCTCTTTTCAGCATGGAGTAAACCTTTGCTTGATCCTTTGCAGCCTACGCATGCTGACACAGCTACCTTTCTCTTAACGCGCCTCAATCATTATTCACCAAAACCATCAGCAGAATGTGTCGCCTTTGTGGTGATGTCAGTCCTCTGCTTCACAAATGTCCTTAGTGACGGACCATTTCTTTCTGCCATTTTTCCGGAGCGGTTATTGATTGCTCCATCATTTCCCTCATACTTTCCATCCCTAGATTGAAAAAAAAAAAACAGAAACAGGCTGACAGGACGACAATCAAATTGCAAAAACTCATCAAAGCACTCGATAGAGTATTTGAATCCACAAGTAGCTACAAGCAACTTTGTCCTGGCTTGCGTGAAAGTCGGAAAATGTCAAAAAGAAAAAGATGGTGGCTTTTTCATATCTGTTCTTTTATTTTTAGTTCGTTGGCTCTTCTGTCCATTGTCCTCCTGCCTGGCTCTTGACCTGTGACTCTCTGAACGCACACATTAGACTTTCAGGCGGGGGATTTGTCCTGAGCCTCTGTGAAAGACCCACCCACCCCCATAAATAACTGCTCTAGAAACACATGAATGCAAAACTAAACCACAGCTTAAAGAGGAGCTTGTCATGACCGCCAGGCAGTTAAGACCAACTCTTAAGCAATCTAAACAGCACCAGCAGCGGGTGATTATTAACAAACGCCGCCGCACAAGTTAACCCACCTGCACACACTCCACCGTGCGGTACGCAGTGCTATTTTTACCATCTTTACCTGCTTCCCGCTGGTATTGAGTCTACTCCTTGAGAGCTCTACCTGGCGTTTCTGCCTTTTCGACTTTGGACCTCGCCTCTCACCTCGGACTGTTTGCCACCAGTGTTCTCCCTGGATTACGACTTACCTTACGCCTCTTGACCACGAAACAAAGCAAAGCAGAGCAAAACAAAATGAACAAACGAAAACCCTCACGTCCCGCACTTGCATATAACGCCGTTACGTGCCCAAGCGGTATTGTACGTCATCCTAGCACTGCACCCCGGGGCGTACGGTATATGGGAACGAGCACACGCCACGAATCGTCTCGAATCACTCCCTACAGCTATAAGGCACCTTGAAGCATGCACCCCCAACATTCTTCTTTGCGCATCTGTGAAAGGTAAACTCTTGAGCAAACTCTGAACCAGCTCTAAGGAAACTAATCCGATTAGACGTTACTTTGACTAATCTTTTAAGGGACCCTTGTTAATTGGAGAAATCAATGATTTCGAATGAATTCTGTATGCGATAAAAGACAGCTATACACAGAAAACATGCAGGACACTTCTCATGATGTTTCCCGAGCCGAAACACAGTGCGTTTTTCCAAGCCATCTGACAAAGCCCGCCCACTGAAAACTGCAGCAAATCGTGTAAAGACGTTCAACTTTGTAATTACTGCACGCACAGGAAGCAGAATAAATTCCTCTTTTCAAACTGTCAAAGGTTTGCTTTGCGAACACTGCAGGACATCGCACAATCTCTTTTGAACGGGGACAAACGATTTCTTATGGGGCACAGTAAGTACAGACGTTTAAAAAGGTCCACTCATGCCGACGATGCAGCATGAAGAAGCGCAACCTAACGTTTGCATTCCTAGCAAATTCCTTTTATTTTTTGATAAATAAAGACAGTCTTGTTTAACAAACAACACACACAACATTTTACATTGTGAATTCAATTCAAATCAATGTATTTCTATATAGCGCCTTTCACAACAAGGTTGTCCCAAGGCACTTAACAATGCAAGTTGTTAAGAGCCTTGTGTTTAATATGCCGCCTAGGTTACGTGCTGTCTCTTTGAGGCAAATGTTTAAATCCTCTGAGTTAAGTGCTGAAGTTATAGTAGTCCTATCAGTATTGTTGCCTCCGATCAACAGATCCTCATTTTTCTCAGAGTTGAGTAACAAAAAGTTTTCACACATCCAAGTATTTCCTTCCTTAATGCATTTAACTAAACTGATAATAGAAGAGTTGTCGTTTGGTGTAAACAAAATGTTTATTTGAGTGTCATCAGCATATGAATGAAAGTTCATATTATTTTTTCATATTATCCTACCTAGCAGCAGCATGTTGAGAGAGAGAGCAATATTGGTCCCAGCACTGATCTTCTGGTACCCCAAATTGAACTGGTGACATTGATGAAGCAGTACAATTATTAGATATTTGAACATAATGAAAACGATGAGTAAAATGTGAAGTAAACCACTGAAGGACGGTTCCAGATAAGCCAACCTCAAACTCAAGCCTGTGTAACAAAACAGAGAGGTCAACCATGTCAAAGGCAGCTCTAAGATCTAGAAGCACAAGCACTGTTGCATTCCCCGCATCAGTAGCTAAGAGAATATCATTTACGACTCTTGTTAATGCAGTTTCAGAAACCAGACTGAAATTTCTCAAGTATATTATTTGAATCCAGATACGATTGACGTTGGGCAACAACTATTCTCCCAAGACTTTTAGATTGAAATGGGACCTTTGAGACAGGCCTGTAGTTGTTAAGAACTTGTGGATCCAAATTTGACTTCTTAAGGAGTGGTCTAACAACCGCTACCTTAAATTGATCAGGTACAACGCCTGACGCAAGCGATGCATTCATCATACTAATTATAGGTCCTGCCAGTCCTTCGAGGGAATCTTTGACTAGCTGAGTGGGGATGGGATCTAGCGAACAGGTGGTTGACTTTGTCTTACGTCTGTGTTCATGAGTCCACCATAAGAAGAAATCTGAACAGGAGTGGTGATCATGCGAGGTCACCATGGAGGAAACCACTGCTCTCCCCCCCAAAAAAACCACCACTGCCCCTCTCAAGTTTGCTAAAGACCACATGGATGTTCCACAGCAACTCCTGGAACAATGTTCTGTGGACAGACGTGACAAAAGTTGAACTTGTTGGTAAATGTGCACAGCGTTATGTTTGGAGATAACAAAACACTGCATACCAACTCCAAAACCTCATCCCACCTGGGAAGGATGGCGGAGGCTGTACGGCTTGCAATCATCGAGGGACCGATGAATTCCAAGATGTATCAGGAAAATCTACAGCAGAATGTCAGGGTGTCTGCCTGTGATCTAAAACTCGAAAGACGCTGGGTCATGCAGCATGACAAAAACAAAGGAGTACATCAACAACAGAGTGGCTGAAACAAAAGAAATTCCGTATTTTGGGATGGCCAAGTAAGAGTCCTGACCCCAATCCCATTGAAGTGCTGTGGCGTGATCTGAAGCAGGCCGTTCAGTGCAAGACATCCCAAAAATATACATGAACTGAAACAGTTTTTCATAGAGGAATAGGCCAAAATACCTCCTAACCGCTGCTCAGGTCTGACCAGCCGCTACAGAAAGTGGGGGTTGAGGTTTTTGTCATAAAGGAGGTTCCACTAGCTCCTTAATATAAGGGTTCACGTACTTTTTCCATCAATGACCTTGATTTTTTAAACCATTTGGTCAATAAAGAAACAGCAATGTCAAATGTTGGGCGTGTGTTGTTTGTTAAATCAGACTCTCTTTATTAATTATTATGACTTAGATAAAGATAAGATCACATGTTAGGAGCCATTCATGCAGAAATCCACATCATTCCGAAGGGCTGTTTACAAAAGTTTTTCTCCCAACTGTATGTGAGAGAAAAGCAGAGACGCTCACTGAGTAAGGTGGGGTTGCAGCTTTGCAAATCACAAGGACATTTGTACGCTCAAAATGGGACAGGAGCACCCCAGATGGGACTCAAACCCACAAACCCTGGCTTAGGAAGCCAGTGCCTTATCCATTAGGCCACTGGGGCACACTGGGTTGGGTCGATCATGCTGATGAAGAGCCAGTTTTTTTTTCCTTTGCTTTTACAAAGGGATCCCCAAAATTAGGAAAGTTAGGCAGCAGAAGGTTTACTGTGACCTGAGAAGGACCGGCATCCAATCACGGTGGTACACACAGACATGTTCTCACTCATCTGAGCTACACGGCTACCAAGATGATCTCAGGTGCGCCGAGCTGGTACGGAACATATTGAACTGAACAACGGCGAATTGTCTCTCAGACAGGCTTTTCACCTCTGAGCTCCCTGACTGACAGTAATCAGCTAGCTAGTGAAACAGTCAGCTGCTTCTAAGCCTTAAACAGCTGCATCTCGGCGCTTCCACAGACAGATGATTTGAAAGCCAAACATCGCCCATTGGGAACACCTTACTATCACTAGTTTAAGAGACTCTTAAGGTCTTGCAGAGGTGCCTGTCTAATAGCATGCGCTTTGCAAGCTATAGGTGTTTAGGCTGAGGCAGAATGCCTGTTAACAAAATGTTTTTCTAAAGGGGCCTCGCACTCTTTTCCAAGCAATGGTCACCATCCCCACCGAGTGTCACAATGTAGTCATGTCCTAGGACATCACCTGTTAGTCTCCATTTGTCTGCCACCAACACTTTAGGTTACAGGGTCACAACCGCACCCCAGAGACCAGAGGAGCCGTTGGCGTTCTGGCGGCGCAGATTGGGCTGAAGGTGGGGCGCTTGAATCTCGCTGTTGGAGGCCGTCTGAAACTGACCCAAGCCTTTCCCTTGAATTAAATGTAAATAAGAAATGAACCCCAGATGCACATGGAATCAATCACGTGTTTCCTTTGAGCCGTTTCAGAGACTGCTCCAGAGTTTACCTTGCACAGATGCGCAAAGATTAATGATGGGGGTGCACGCTTCCAGGCGTCTTACAACTGTAGGGACTGTTTAGAGACAATTCGTAGATTGTGCTCATTTCCCTCTATTCCCCGTGTTGCAGTGGTAGGATGACGTAAATTCCTGCTTCGACACGTAACGGCATTATAATCAAGTGCAGGAGCTGAGGGCTTTAGTTTTGTTTCGTTTTCCATGGCGTTCGTAAGCGCGCAAATCAAAGGCAATTCCTGCGTCTAACACGAATGTAAATGCTTTTGAAAGTGCAGTGTGGTGCAGCTTGTAAAATCCTTTTCCACATTTGTGGTTTGTTGCTGTTTTTTCTGTCTGCCAAAGTTGCATTTTGACATCCGGACTGGGGGACTTTATCATTTGAACGTGAAGCCAGCCTTAAACCCTCTGAGGCGTGTCTGTCTGCCGGCACGAATCTTGTGAAAGGTTTTTTTTTTTAACGGAGAGCGACTTTAAAAAGGTTTCCGCAGCCACCTCGCACTCCGTGTTAGATTATAGGAGTCATCTTACCTGCGGTACGTGTCTGTACCGCTCACTTTGAATGGCTGCATCTGTAGCTGATCACTGTCAGTCAGGGAGCTCAGAGGTGAAAAGCCTGTCTGAGAGACAATTCGCTGTCGATCAGTTCAATATGTTCCGTACCAGCTCGGCACACCTGAGATAATCTTGGTAGCTGTGTAGCTCAGATGAGTGAGAGCGTGTGTGTGTATCACCGTGATTGGATGCCGGTCCTTCTCAGGTCACAGTAAACCTTCTGCTGCCTAACTTCCCTAATTTTGGGGATCCCTTTGAAAAAGCAAAGGAAAACTAAACTGGCTCTTCATCAGCGTGATCAACATCCACCCAGTGTGCCCCAGTGGCCTAATGGCTAAGACACTGGCCTCCTAAGCCAGGGATTGTGGGTTCAAGTCCCATCTGGGGTGCTCCTGTCCCATTTTGAGTGTACAAATGTCCTTGTGATTTGCAAAGCTACAACCCCACCTTACTCAGTGAGCGTCTCTGCTTTTCTCTCACATACAGTTGGGAGAAATAATTTTGTAAACAGCCCTTCGGAATGATGTGGATTTCTGCATGAATGGCTCCTAACATGTG